>NW_026946058.1:2500-17500 GCF_034702125.1 Engraulis encrasicolus
ACACACACACACACACACACACACACACACACACACACACACACACACACACACACATGATGAGCAGGATACGAGATGTTCTTACACCTGAGGAGAGAGGACACACACACACACACACACACACACACACACACACACACACACACACACACACACACACACACACACACACACACACACACACAAACTATATTACATTTAGCTGAGGCTTTCATCCAAAAGAGATATTACAGTTTAGGTGCCTTGCTGAAGGGCACTACAGCCGTGGAGGGAGGAAGGGAGGGGATTCGAACCGGCAACCCTCTGATCTACAGACCAACTGCCCACTACACACACAGATGGGCAAAATATATTTTTACACACACACAGGACCTGAATATAATTGACCAGAGAGGCGGTGTTTCAAGAGTCAGGGGAAAAATGGTAATGAGCTCTTGAAACATTAGAATGAATTATTTAAACACTGTAGTGTCAAAACCTTGATGTTATTTGAGTCCCATTGACTTTGGTTTGGTTGACCTTACATTTGAGGATTCGGCGTGATCATCAAGACTCGTGAACATAATCCAGGAGGCAAAAATAAATTGTACTGACATTTATTAACATAAAACATAAATTAAACTTTTCAAGGGTTCCAGTGGCAGTATTTCTAAAGTTCTAAGTTTCAAAGTTTTCAGTAGTCCATTCTCTCGCTTCCAGTCATTTCCACGGTCAATGATAGTGTGCGCGTCACGGAACCCTGCCAGTGGCGTCAGGATGGCACACCCATATACCTGTCGGTACATTTCCCTCTTTGCCTGTAGAGGGCATACTCATTCATTCACAATCACTCACTCACTCACTCACTCTTACTCATACATACTCAAAACAAGTTTGATATTAGATATAGAAAACCAAAACAAGAAAATGGAGTTTGTAAATAGCAATATTGAAAGACAAGAAAAACATAAACATAAACTACTCAAAATGGCTCCTACACACCGGCCCCTAATTGTGTGCTTGGGCAACAATTAACAAACATAAATACTTAAAGGAGCCTATTACTTGTCAATGCATTACTATTATCAATTAATGCAGTCATGTCTTACTTTTAAATGTAAATATCAATGTAACATAATATTCATCAAAATCATAATAATTCATACTCAACTTTCTTCTCCTTCCAGGAGCAGACAGAGTTTTGTCACTGGTCTTTCATACACACCAGTCTTTGTCTTGATCTTCACTGTTCTCACAAGCCCTTTGGAATCGGGTAGAGCTTCTTCAACTTTTCCCAGCACCCAGGATCCACGGGGGGCTGTGTTGTCCACCACCATCACTATGTCTCCTACTGCAAATCCTCTTCTCACTCTCGTCCACTTCTGCCTCTCCTGTAGCAAAGGTAAGTATTCTCTTGTCCATCTACTCCAAAACAGATTGGCAAGGTATTGGACTTGTTTCCAGCGACGTCGGATGTACACGTCAGACTGTTGGAACAGTCCAGGGGGCAAAGAAGGATGGCATTTGAGGAGCAGAATGTGATTAGGTGTTAGGGCTTCCAGGTCACATTTGTCATTCGAGACTGTTGTGATGGGGCGACTATTAAGAATTGCTTCCACTTCACAGAACAGTGTATGTAAACATTCATCATCTAGTTTTTGTTCATGTACAGTAGAGAGTAGGATTTGTCTCACCATCCGGATCAGTCTTTCCCACACTCCGCCATGGTGTGAGGCTGCAGGTGGGTTAAAGGACCATTGGATGCCTTTCTGGAGCATTGCATTGTGAATCTTGTCAGAGTTCCAGCTTGCGATGGAATTTTGCAGCTCCTTCTTGGCTCCGACCAGATTGGTTCCATTGTCAGAGCGTATGTGTGTCACCTGACCTCTCCTGCTGATGAAACGTCGTAGGGCGTTGATGCAGGAGTCTGTGTCCAGTGTGTGCGCCATCTCCAGATGCACAGCTCTGCTTGACATGCAGGTGAATATGACACCATAGCGCTTGACGAGACCTCTTCCTCTCCGGGTTTCAAAGGGTCCAAAGTAGTCAACACCAACATTGCTGAAGGGTGGAAGGTCAGCTCTGAGTCTTTCTTTTGGCAGATCAGCCATCTTTTGCTCACCTCCTTTCCCTCTCGCACGCCTGCACACTAAACATTTTGACCGGACTCGGCGAGCAGCTGAGTTGGCGTTCACTATCCAATATCTTTTTTCTGAGCTGAGAGAGCACATGATTTCTTCCAGCATGTCCAAGTTGCTCATGGATGTGTCTGAGAATGAGTGTGGAGACATGAAGGTGTTTAGGGAGTATCATTGGCCGCTTGGCCTCTTCCGGCATTGCTGCCCTCTTTAGTCTGCCTCCTACCCTCAAAACTCCATCCTCCAGTATAGGATCCAACTTGTAGATGGTGCTCTTTCTGCTCACTCCAGTGTCAGTAGCAGATGTCAGCTTTGCAATTTCCTCTGGATATCTTTCGTGTTGACAGAACACAACAATGGCCTTTTCTGCCCTCTGCAGGTCATCCATGGAAATGCAGCCTCCACCCAGGGTCTTTATTTCATCATTCTGTGTCTTGCTTTGACTCCGTGTCTTTGGGATCACAGATTGCTTTGACTGCTTTTTTCTTTTCATTTTCAATGTGAAGTAATCCTTCAGTTTCAGGTACCACACCACAGCTCTTCTCAGCTTGTTCCAGCTAGAGTAATGTTGCAGCAACTGCCATGTGGGATTGTCAGGTTTCTGCACTGCAGCATTGCATATGATTGCATCTGGAAGCAACTGCCATGTGGGACTTCCACACTGCTGGATGGTAGAATTGCATATGGCTGAGCTCTTCACCTCAATGTCATCGTCTGAAAGTGATAATGACTGTGATGGATACTGTGGCCACTCACCCTCTGAAGCCCAAAGGAATGCTGGTCCATTCAGCCACTCACTGCAATTCACAAAGGTGGTTGCCTTCATTCCTCTGCTTGCAACATCAGCCGGGTTCAATTTTGTTCCAATGTATTTCCACTGAGAGACATCTGTATTTTCTTTTATGACAGCGATTCTGTTGGCTACAAAAGTTCGAAATCGTGAGTGCTCATTTGCAATGTATTTCAGTACTGACTGGCTGTCTGTCCAGAATGTTGAGCTGTTTAGCTCCATCTCCAATTCTCTTCTGAGCATCACATCCACCCTCACTGCCAAGACTGCCGCCACCAGCTCCATGCGAGGTATGGTCATCTGCTTCAGTGGCGCCACCCTGGCCTTGCCAATCATGAAGGCGACATGTACAGTATGTGTCTCAGAGTGTAGGCGAAGGTAACTCACTGTTCCATAGCCTTGTTCACTTGCGTCTGAGAAGTGATGGAGTTCAGCCTCCACAGATGCTCCAGCTTCACTCGGTTTCACACAGCGTGCCACTCTGAAGTCCTTCAGTTCATCCAGACCAGCCACCCATCTTCTCCATCTCTCTGCATAGGCCTGGGGTATTGGATGGTCCCAGCTGCACTTCAGTCTGCAAAGATCCTGCAGGAGCAACTTGGCAGGCAGAGTTAGAGGGGACAAGAAACCAAGTGGGTCATATACAGAACTGACCATTGACAGTATGTTTCTCCTTGAGGGTGCTTTGTCTGGGATAGAGATGGTAAATTTGAATGTGTCACTTTCTACACACCACAGCAAGCCTAATGCTCTCTCTGTGGGCAGTTTGTCTCTGTCCAAATCCAGCTCTTTCATTTCAGAGGCTATATCTTCTTTTGGTACATGTGCAAGTACAGTGCGGCTGTTACTCACCCACTTGGTGAGGTGAAATCCTCCCTTGTGGCAGACACAGGTAAGTTCTCTCATCAGCTCCACCGCTTTCTGTTCTGTTTCAAGAGACTTCAAACAGTCATCAACATAAAAGTTTGTCTCAATTGTGCTCACCACAGCTGGGCTACAGGTGTCTCTGTTGTCTTTAGCCGTCTGTCTCAGTGCAAAGTTTGCACAGCTCGGAGAAGACACCGCTCCAAAGATATGCACAGTCATGCGGTACTCAACAGGGGGCAGAGATGCGTCACCATTAGGCCACCACAGGAAGCGAAGGAAGTCAACATCACCTCTTGACACTCTGACTTGGTGAAACATTGACTTAATGTCAGACATCAAGGCTACTGGATGTTGTCTGAATCTTGTGAGCACACCGATGAGAGTGCTCGTCAGATCTGGACCTTGGAGGAGTGCAGCATTGAGAGATGTTCCATGATATGTGGCGCCACAGTCAAACACCACTCTAATGGTGCCTTTTTTCGGATGGAAAACACCATGATGTGGGACATACCAGAGCCTGCCATCTGCTCGTTTCAGTTCTGCTTGTGGTACCACTTCTGCATGCCCTTTGCTGATCACATCCTCCATGAATTCAGTGTAATCGCGTCTGAATTGTTCATTTCTCTTGAATTTCTTTTTGAGGCCTATTAGACGCTGTTCTGCGACCTGGTAGTTGTTGGGCATCACTGCACTGTCACTTCTAAAAGGTAAGTCAAGGCTGTAATGTCCATTTTGCAGTTTGACTGACTTTTCAGCAATTTTCATGAATTTTCTGTCTTCCATTGACATTTCTTTGTCATCCAGTGTTTCATTAAAATCATGATTGTACTGCTGTACAAGTAATTTCTCCAATTTTTCAACAGATATTCTGTTTACACTCACAGCATGACACTCACCAGCATCTGCAGTGGGCGTGGTTTCTAGGGAACTGATGAACCACCCAAGTTGTGTTTTCACAGCAAAAGGGCCGCCTCCACGGCTGTTGATAATGTTCCATGGTTCTAGGGCTCTGGGAGCATTGTTGCCAATCAATAGCTCTACTTCAGCATTCAGTGTTGGAATCTGCACTTCATTCAGGTAAGTCCATTTTCTCAAGTCTTCTGTTTTGGGAATGTTTTTTCTGTCTACAGGCATGGAGTGTTGAGTGTAGGTTTCTGGGAGTGTGAGGAAGTTGTTCTCCTTTAATGCACTCACCTCCAGTCCTTTCACCAGGTAAGTATCCACAGGTTTTTCTTGATTCATTGTTTTTAGCAGTATGCTTGTCTTTTTTCCAGGGATGTTCAGTTTGTGCATCAGTTTCTCGGTGCAGAATGTTGCAGAGCTGCCGGGGTCTAAGAAGGCGTAAGTAGTGATAACTCTGCTGTCCTTGTTGCACTTCACCTGCACAGGTACAATTGACATGGCACAGTTAGATGTTCTGTGTGTGCTACCGGCCCCAGCATGCTCACCCACCTCATCAGAGGAAGACTTGATGGTACTTGCGAATGTCTGTTCTGATGTTGACACTGTTGCTTTGATGTGCAATGCACTGGGGTGTTGCTTGTTGCAAATTGAGCAGGTGAGACGCTGTCCACAATTTTTTCCAATGTGACCTGCTTTGTTTAGGCATCCAAAACAGATCCCATTCTGCTTGAGGAAGGTGATTTTGTCCCTGTGTGGCTTTGTGCCGAACTGCGCGCATGTCTCCAGGTTGTGCTGACCAGTGCAATACAGACATGTGGTGACTGATGGTACTGCAGTTGACGCTATATCCACATTGGTGGCAAAACTTCCTTTTGTAGGTGGTTTCACTGGTGTCTTGGTTCTCAGTTTGCTGCCTGCATCTTGAATGTCACCAAACACTGGGTCGGACACAATGGTGGCCTGTTTTTCGATGAAGTTAACCAAGTCTTTCATTCGGACTCTAATGTTTAGCTCTTGAATCTTGCATGCCTCGACACGCCATCTTTCTCTCCATTTGAATGGTAATTTCAACACAATGTTTTTCATGTTGGAGATGGTGTCTAATTCCTCCATATATTCCACATTATCCATGGCATTGCAGCAGCTTCTTAGGAAAAGAGCAAAATCTTGTAGAGCCTTTACATCCTCACTTTTAATTGTGGGCCATGAAAGTGCTTTTTCAATGTATGCACATGAGATCCTGTACTCATTTCCATAGTGTTTGTCTAACAGCTGTCTAGCCTTTCTGTATGCTCTGCTGGCATCATCTATCAGCTGACAGCTTTTGACGAGCTCTTGCGCCTTCCCCCTAGTGTACTGCATGAGGAATAGCAGCCTGTCCTGGTTATTGTCAGTTTTGGACACAATGATGTGGTCAAACCAATGCATGAATGACTTGTATTGTAGAATGTTGCCGTCAAAGATTTCAATGTTACCTTTGGGAAGGGTTGTCAAGGATTGCTGCTTTATGAGCAGGCTGGTTAGCCTATTTTGGGTTTCCATTATCCTAGTGATGCTGTCAGTGCCCTGATTTCCTCCTGCTCTGGCCAGTGATGGTGTTTGTGGGAATGGGGTTCTAGGTGCTGGCACATTTGGTCTACCACCACCAGCTGGTGGTGCAGCTGGTGCAGCTGGTGTTCTGACTGCAGCTTGGAATCTGCTTGCTGGTCTCGCTGCAGCAGGGGTAAAGGGAAATTGAACAGTAACATTATCTTTCAGTCTTACAGTATTTTCTTCTAGGTATTCATTCATGGCATCTCCTGTACTGCCATCTGTTTTTTCATCAGCATCTTTCAGGTATTGAATTTTGGCCTTGTTTGCATTCAATTCTGTCTCAATTTCAAGTTTTTCTTTCTTTTTCCTTAGTTCCTCTTTCTGTAGCTCCAACTGCAATTCTTCATGTTCAATGCTGTGCCGTTTTTCTAATGCTGCTGCCTTTTCAAGCAATGCCACTTGTTCGGCTTCAGCGACAACACGGGCCGACTTGGTGGAGGACACGGATGCCTGGCTACGCACTGATGTCCGGCTGCGCACTGAAGTCACTGACATTCTATCTTCATCATCGGCCTCTATTTTCGTCTCTAAAGACAGCACAATTGGTTCACTACTAGTTCCACGACTTTCCACTTCCGTTATCCATTTTGTCACATTGTTCATAAAAAGCATTATTTCTTCCATCCGTGGATTGTACCATGTCTTTTTGTCGTCAGCTTTGTCCTTTGCGGTTAAAGTTTGTTGGAATGACAGGTGGAATGATTTGAAATCTTCCAATTGTGCATTAAACTTTTCCATGTTTTCTTTTACTTCGTCTAAGCCCTTTTTGTCGGCCATCAAAGTATTTATAATTTTCATACGTCTTGTCAAGTGAGACATTTTCCCACCGCGAGATGAGCGCATCTTGGCTGAAGTGTCTTCCATTTCTAAAATTTCTTTTTCTGGCTCAGAATCTGCCATTTCGATCATAAACAAGGATTTTTTTCGTTGTAATGAAAATAGTAACTCAAAATAGTTCGTTCCTTTTCAGCAAAAAGTGTCCATCAAACATAAAAATATTTTTTCAAAAAGTTGCAAAAGTATAATGGCGTTTTCTTCCTGGGCCGTCAATTCAAACAAAGGGCGGAGTTTAAAACAAAAAATACTCCGTTTTTTCAAACTCAAAAATTCTTCCAATAAAGGTATTCAACAGTTAATTTTGTCTTCTTCGAAATCCGACAGTTCAATCAGTTCAAAGTGTTCATACCTCTTCGGGGTTATTGTTTCAAAATTGTTTGTTCTTACGCGTGGCGCGTCTGTCAACAGGCCTCTCCACGGCGTTTCCTTTGTTCTTTGCGCATTCAAAAGTCCAGCGAGTTCCATCCAAAGAACGTATATTCGAGAGGTTTTCTCTTGCGTTTATCATTGACTATTGTAGTGTCAAAACCTTGATGTTATTTGAGTCCCATTGACTTTGGTTTGGTTGACCTTACATTTGAGGATTCGGCGTGATCATCATGACTCGTGAACATACTCCAGGAGGCAAAAATAAATTGTACTGACATTTATTAACATAAAACATAAATTAAACTTTTCAAGGGTTCCAGTGGCAGTATTTCTAAAGTTCTAAGTTTCAAAGTTTTCAGTAGTCCATTCTCTCGCTTCCAGTCATTTCCACGGTCAATGATAGTGTGCGCGTCACGGAACCCTCCCAGTGGCGTCAGGATGGCACACCCATATACCTGTCGGTACATTTCCCTCTTTGCCTGTAGAGGGCATACTCATTCATTCACAATCACTCACTCACTCACTCACTCTTACTCATACATACTCAAAACAAGTTTGATATTAGATATAGAAAACCAAAACAAAAAAATTGAGTTTGTAAATAGCAATATTGAAAGACAAGAAAAACATAAACATAAACTACGCAAAATGGCTCCTACACACCATACATCATTATATTTTCATAATTTTGCTCTGTGTGAATGACTAGTACTTTTAAACACCTGAATTCAAAGCTTCTTCAATGACCTCACTGACCTTTCAGTCTGGATGCCTTCTCACACTAGGGCTTTGACCTTTGCCCAAAAATCATAGTCGAAGTTCGTTTCTGAATGAAAAACGATATTCGAATATATTTGAATATTTATCCATTTTTTGCCATTAAAATGACCCCAGTTAGACCTGATATTAAGCTGAAGTTGTTCTTTCCCAAAGGTATTCCAACCAGAGATGTTGCCTAATGGCCCGTTAACAACATGCATTCAACCAGCCATTATTGTTTAGCGATCGTTCAGCACTTATTAACCCTTGTGTTGTGTTCGTAAGCTGCATACACCTGTGGTGTTCGGGTCATTTTTGACCCGTGATAACAAAACTCAGCTATAAAATACCTAAAAACAGTAGTTATCATCAAATATTGTTTTTCATCTCATGGCTAACTTGGTATGTATTCATATCCATGGAAATATTACTTGATGTATTCATCTTTTTGACTTTAAAGATCTTTTATCTTACATTATGCAAATCGTTTTTGATGACCAAAACTATCAAAATCTGCATAAATTCACTATTAATACCTCCCAAAGTGATACAATTAGTGATTATGTTGTCCATGTATTACAGCTGATATGAGAGTACAATAACCTCCAAATTTATTTTATTAGTTTTTCTGTAATATTAAAAAATATCATCAAGAGTGGCATTTGTGGTGTTCGGGTCCAAACCAACCCAAAGAGATTTATAGCAGGATAAAGACCAAATGTCAGCTAAATTAGTTTTTCAGTGCATAAAATTAATGTTTAAATATGTTGACTTGGTGTTTTTCAATATTTATATGATTTTAGTGTGGTAAATATACAAAATAACAATTCTGTCAGAGTCACAGCTATTCCGCCAATCTAATGCAAAGGTATTGGAAATGAACACCTCAATGAACATGAAAAAAGTCACACTATTCATCTGAATCCCCTATGCCATGAACATGGACCATTATGTCATTGCCACATCAACTTTATGGAAAGTATAAGACCAGTTCTACAGGTTTGGGTGCCATTATGAATTTTTGATACGTTTTTTGGAAAAAATGATGTGCAAAAATGTATTTTGCAAACAAATGTGCAAAAAATCTCATTATATAATGCAGAAATGGATTCCCTGACCATGAAAACATATGAGTAGACACCAGAAATACATCTGTACTCCTTTCACAACAGGAGATATGACATATTGTAGTGTATGGGACTGTCCGGCGGCCATATTGGATTTGTAATATCAAAAAGCTGGCAAAAAAAAAAGTTCAGGCAAGAAATATATTTTCCTCACCATAAATCACCAAACTGAAGACAAAGGGCAACCAACAGCTTTTCAGAAATGCATACAACAACCAAAAATCTATACCGGGTCAATTTTGACCCCCGAACACCACAGATGTAACTTTTTTTTTTTGGACCTTTAAAATTTACTAAAATGATAAAACATATTTTTTTTTGTGTTGAAATGATTGTGACTGAGGATTAGATGAAGCCTTATTCCAAGAAAATAAAGGAAAGTGTGTTTTTTTCACACTAAAACTTGAAAACGGGTCAAAAATGACCCGAACACAACATAAGGGTTAAGAAGACGGTACTTAGAGGTGTGAATACAGTTTAAAACATGGCAAAGCTAGCAGCCATGTCAAACTTGTAGCCAAAGTTAAAATTTGAATGGATCTGGGAATCATCTGAATTGAGCACACAGCACCAATATCAACAATATGTATTATTTTCTATCAGTAATGACGGACATTTAGGTAGTGTGTTTGTAGGTCTAGGTAAGATGACTGCTCTTGGTTAAAAACGAACATTACACAAACTAGCAGTTTGCTAAAAACATACTAAAAGCATGCTAACAAACACATAACCTGGAGTCTGCCTGATCTGACACAGACCAACAAAGCTAATTTTGTCAAAATCCAAAAAACAACAAGTTATTATCTTACTCTTGCCGTAATCACAGGTAGGCTACTTGTGGACTGAATCACATAATTCCAGAAACTCGTCAACAACTCCAGAAAGTAATGTGATGATGCTTTGTTTATTAACTATAGCCATTCACTTGAATAGAACAGGGCTCTGCACTCAACTGCTTATGCGGACTCTGGGGGAGACTGCCTGCCGCAAGTCTCCTGCTAGGAATACGGAACACAGAGATGAGCCACGCACGCGACTCTCCTAAACACAGATGTAGCGATTACAGGGTGCCTACAGATATTCCTAGGTTGAATTCACTACCTTTTACTACCTTTTTACTACCTCCATTTCTTTTTTTACTACCATTACAACATCGATCTTAAACTGACGACAGAAATGAAATAACTTTCCAAAGCCTATTAATAACTCAAATTAATAATGTTTTTATAATTTAACAAGTTAATCATTGAGTGTGTGCATTAGTGCAAGTTAATGCAGGTATGTTTCAAACATTTCTCAACAATTAGCCATTTATAATGGTTAAATAATAGTGCAGTGCACTTTTAACATTAGAAGTCGCTCTTCTCAGAGAGTGGGAGGAGAGAAAGAACCAGCAGTGCACCTTGAAGTGGATTCCTGTAGTCTATGTCCACCAGGGCTCTACTAACTTTTTGCGCTGGTTGCACTGGTGCGTCTAAAAATAGTTTTCAAGTGCACCAGCACAAAATCTAGGTGCATCCAAATGCCCCCACCCAACCTGTGTGTGAGAGTCTATGTGTGTGTGTCTTTAGCAGAATCAGAGAAAATATTACATAGGATATGACAAAAATGGCAGTCATTACAGTTATGGTTAAGACCTGGTACATGACTCAGAAAGGGAACCCAGCAACACACCTGTGATTTGGATAGAGAACACAGAATCCATAACCAGCCTTGACTACCAATAGCAGACCTTCTGTAACCCGTTTAAGCCTAAGGCATCTGCAAAAAACTCCTGCTGAACGCCTAAGCCCGGGATGTCAAACTGAAAAACTGAAACTCGTGGGCCAATCTCAAATGTATTATTTTTTAAAAGGGACTAAAATTTCACATTTAAAAAAAGAATAACACTCATGTGGTAGCTAGATCGATAGGTTGATATTTGTTTGTTTAGGTGGAAACCGAGGTGAATTGGGATTTGCCCTACCCCATTCTAGAGCGCTCTGAATGATGATTATGGCATCGGCGTAGCAAGTGCTTCGAACAGAAGTGTATCTCTCTCGCCCCGCTCTCTCTCTGTCTCGGTGTGCATGAAGGATGCCTTGCCAACAGATAGTACGTCACTATCAAAAACATCTGAGAACTGCCGGGAGACTTCCCATGTCAATTCTTGACAGTGACTGAAACTGGCCATTCTTTGCGCTTGAACCCTCCGCGTGAATTCTATCAGTGGTCGCTGCTGTTTGCATTTTGTTTCCCCCTTACCCTCTCGTCCGTTTCAAAACTGATTTGGTTGAGCACCACCTCGCTAGTCGCTAGCACATTATGAACTCGGGTAGTCGAACATTTTATTTTGAAAAGTCGGGCTGCCTTTTTTTGGAAGGCGCAAGGGGTAGAAAGCCAGTGCAGCGGAGTTGAAAGAATGGCCGCAGTTCTAAAATCTTTTAATTTTTTGATGGGCTAATACCTACTACTAGCACTACTGCAGAATGACTAATGGCCATTAAAATGGTGTTTAGCATCGTCAATTAATTTTGTTTTTGGCTGGATGCACCGGTGAAAAAACATTCAGCCTTGCATTCTTTTACTCAACCGATTTATGTTTCATTTTTAAACTAAATTTTTACCAATTTCCACTGCTTCTAACTTCTAACTAACTTCTAACATTAGTATTGTATGAACAGACTAACAGCTAATATCAAACAGACAGTCATCATGGAATTCATGAAATTACGTTTATCAGACCTTTCACTGTTTCACATCCAACCAGGTTGCGTCTTGCAGTAGGCTACAAAATGCCTAGCTGATTCTGTGGCCTGTCAGTCAGCTGCTAGTTAACAACTAGTATTAGCACAAATCTAAATCAGTGGACCCAGGATCCTTGCTGCTGCCTAAAAATCAATTTGCCGAGATTTGAGATCACGGGCTACAGGTTAATTAAACAAATTAGAAAACACAAGACCATGATGTAGGGAGCCCGGGAAAATTACTACCAGTTGAGATGTGGCTTATTACCTTTTACTGGACTTTTTCATTTACTACCTTTTACTACTTTTTAAATCCCCGCAGGCACCCTGGATTAACCAGCCATGGAAAAAATAAATTGAGACTGTGAATTGTGATGTTTACAAGGAAATAATTTAAATAATAATAATAATAATAATAATACTTTCGTTTTATATAGCGCCTTTCAAAACACCCAAGGACGCTTCACAGAGTGTTGTGTTGGAAAGTGTGAGTGTGTGTGCGCGTCAGTGTGTGAGCGTGTGTGTGAATGCATGTAAGTGAAAGTGTTTGTGGAACTAGCAGCCATAAGCGTCCAGGAAGAGATGTGTCTTAAGGTGTTGCTTAAACATGGCCAGTGAAGGGGCATTCTGAATGTGGTCGGGCAGATTGTTCCAAAGAATGGGAGCAGCAACATGGAAGGCTCTGTCACTGGTGGCCTTGAGCCTGGTACGAGGGACGATCAGCTGGCCCTTGGAAGAGGACCGCAGGGATCTTGAGGGGTCATAGGGGTGAAGGAGGTCTGTGAGGTAGTGGGGTGCCAGACCATGGAGGGACTTGAAGGTTAGGAGGAGGACTTTGCAGGTAATGCGTGACTTGATGGGGAGCCAGTGAAGCTGCTTGAGGGGGGTGATGTGCTGCCAGGGCCTAGTGGGGATCCTAGCAGCAGAGTTCTGGACATGCTGCAGTCTGTCTAAGGCCTTGTTGGGTAGACCAAGCAGGATGGCAATATGTGTGTGTGTGTGTGTGTGTGTGTGTGTGTGTGTGTGTGTGTGTGTGTGTTCACCTACCCATCAGGTCTGAGGTCTGTGTGTGTGTGTGTGTGTGTGTGTGTGTGTGCGTGTGCGCGTGCGCGTGCGCGTGCGTGCGTGCGTGCGTGCGTGTGTGCGTGTGTGTGTGTTACCCGTCAGGTCTGAGGTCTGTGATGGTTCTGTCGAGTGGGAGGCGATCGCTGAGGTAACTGTTGTAGCCATGTGATTGGAACATCTTCAGCGCCACACGACGACTCTCAGGGTTTAGGCCACGCCCCCAATGGGAGAAGAGGGAGGAGTCAGAGAAGGACTGGTCAGCATCGGCCACGCCCCCATCTCCTCGCAGAGGCACCTCTGCACACACACACATTAGATACAAACACACAGACGTTAGATACACACACACACATTAAAATACACACACACACACACACACACACAAACACACATATTAGATACACACACACACATTACACACCCACACATTTTTTGTGATTAACAACAAAAAAGTCTTTAGGCCTCATGTCGTTCTAGAAGACTGGAGGTCTCCTCACAGAATTAGAAATAATAATAATAATAATAATAATTAATAATAATAATAATAATAATAATAATAATAATAATAATAATAATAATAATAATAATAATAATAATAATAATAATGAAAAGGTTTTTATAATAATAAGAATAATAAGAATAATGATTATAATAATGAATAGGTTTTTATAATAATAAAAATAATATTAATAATAGTAATAATAATAATGAATATATTTTTATAAAAAGACTGAATCAATCCATTGTAACTGTATTGCTGACCAATAGAGAGAGCACTCCTATTCCTTCCAAAAAAAACCGTCAGGAAGTGAGAAACCAGCTGCACCTCAAACTCCAGTTGCAGTGAGATCATAACAGTTGCTCAGGCCTGTTCTAGAAGTTCTGTTGCCAAGCGACATCGGCTGACTTTAAACTTGACAAAAAATCTCCTTGAGTATGAAACATTTGTGTCTACTCTTTGTAGGAAAATGCTATTAGTGTTGCAACGTACACTGTGCCTTACTCTGTTCTTGTTTAAATTGCTCCTTGTAAGTCGCTTTGAACAAAGGCGTCTGCTAAATACTAATGTAATGTAATGTAATGTAATGTAATGTAATGACACATGAAAACTAAGAGCTAAAAGTCTGTTCCAGGCAGCTGCTATTGTACTCCGTTCATCAGTTATCTTCATTCACCTGAACGAGGCTCCTTGTTCTCGCGGAGGCTTCTACTGTCCAATCAGATTCAGCAGAGCTACGTGGAGCTCCATTGAACACACACACACACACACACACACACACACACACACACACACACACACACACACACACACACACACACACACACACACACACACACACACACACACACACACACTGCTATGTGGAGCTCCATTGAACGCTGCGTTCTACAGCACAAAGACGAACCGTTTAACGAGAATCTATGCAGCATTCATATACAATGGCAGTAATAAACAGCACACACACACACACACACACACACGCACACACACACACACACACACACACACACACACACACACACACACACACATACACACACATACACACACATGCACACACATACACATTACATTACATTATTACATTATATTGCATTTGGCAGACGCTTTATAACCAAAGCGACTTTCAAAAGAGGACATATTCAAGTCAACATCACAAGCAAATACAATGTGCACAGGAGATATACAGAACAACAAGTGCAGTTGCAGAGGGGTTAGTTTTTTTGTTTGTTTTTTTTAATTAAAGAGTAAATAACGAGTACACACACACAAACTAACTAAACTAAACATCATGTCAGGAGTCTGCCCTGGGGCAAGGCCAGTTCAAGCATTAGTCTAGTAG
Source organism: Engraulis encrasicolus (assembly GCF_034702125.1). Lineage (NCBI taxonomy): Eukaryota > Metazoa > Chordata > Actinopteri > Clupeiformes > Engraulidae > Engraulis > Engraulis encrasicolus. The sequence goes on from NW_026946058.1 coordinate 17,498, forward strand.
ATT
>NW_026946059.1:0-20942 GCF_034702125.1 Engraulis encrasicolus
GAACGGAAATGTATGTACTGTATCCTTGTGCATGTATGGCATAGTGTATGTTCACCACGCGTGCTTGTTCTGAGCCTTTCTGGCAGGTGCAATGTCCTGGTTCAGTATATGTCATATATCTCTATATTACGCAACGTTATGTGTTATATTACTGTGCTATTATGATGGCCATATTACTGTGCAGTCCATGTAGGCCATGTTACCGGTAGACTGTATCAAAAGTGACATATATTCTGTGAATGGTCTATTAAATTTCACCAATAGGGGAGGTTGATCTAAACTATTTACAATACCATTGAACGCTTGATGGAAAGCTGGTTTCATATCGATATTATTTGATCTGTAGACAAACTACGAGCTTCCGTTTGTCTGATTATAAGTTATATGTTGCTCTCCCTCTTGCTCTCCCCCTCTTGCTCACCGTTCCGTGTTTGAGTTCCCATACTCAGGTGATGATTTCAGTGGGGGTTTCCATGATGTCCTTCAGATCGAAACAAACACACAATGAATTCCCAGGTTAGCGCATTCCATACCATACCAGGCTATCCCATCCAGACGGATTTGATGGGACATACAGTATAATAAGTATAATAATATAATATAATGAATAATGTTACTGTTCAGGAATGACTTTAGTGCACAGTCTTTAGTGCACAGTCTGAGTGCTGTCCTGGCAGATGGAATGGAATACCTTTGTTCTGTACTGAATATGTCATTTCATGTACGTATCTCCATATCATGCAATACTTTGTGCTATGTGCGCTGCAGACCTACACTGTACAAGTCAGTACTGCCACTAACCTATTCATGGAATGGTTATAGCCTAGTCAATAAAACATGTACTCAAGGTTTTATGCAAACAGTTTCATCTCTCTGTGCCCATCAGGCTTGTACGGAATTCCGAATTGAATGAATTTCCATTCAAAATCATGCCATAATATGAACACTAGGTGGTGCCATTACCTTGAATTTCTTTGAATTTAACCTACACCACCCATTGAAAGTACATAAAACACCACCACCTAGTGTTCGTATTATGGCATTACTTTGAATTGAAATTCTTTCCATTCGGAATTTCGTACAAGCCTGGTGCCCAACACACCCCAAGTAGGGAGGCAGACAGCCTAGCAGATCCTGATAGAGGCTGGATGTAAGGCAGACAGATACGTAGACGAAGAGAAGGTGGCAGGCATGAGACAGACAGACAGACAGAAAGAGAGGTAGGTGGACAGGAAGCTAAAGAGGCAGATTGGCAGATGTACTGCAGATAGGCAAGTCAGAGAATTTAGAACACAGGAAGAAGATTCAGTCTCAGGTGACGATTTTAGCTGGGATTTCCATGCTGTCCTTCAGATCGGAACAAACACACAAGGTAGCAGGGGAAATCCCAAGTTAGAACATTCCATACCAGGCAATCCCATACAGACAGGTTTGATGGGACATATCAATGAATAATGCTACTGTTCAGGAATTGCTGTACTGCACACTCTGTGAAGAGTGCTAGTCCTGAGATGTCCTGGCAGGTGGAATGGAATACCTTTGTTCTGTAGGCCTACTGAATATATCATTTCATGTACGTATCTCCATATCATGCAATACTCTGTGCTATGTGCACTGCAGACCTGCACTGTACAAGTCAGGACTGTCACTAACCTATTCATGGAATGGTTATAGCCTAGTCAATAAAACATGTACTCAAGGTTTTATGCAAACAGTTTCATCTCTCTGTGCCCAACACACCCCAAGTAGGGAGGCAGAGAGCCTAGCAGATCCTGATAGAGGCTCGATGTAAGGCAGACAGATACGTAGGCTACAGAGAGAAGTGGGCAGGCATGAGACAGAGCCAGGGGGGGACAGAGCCAGGATTTGGCTGGTTTGCTTTGCCTATTAGCAAGGCACTTCCTCGTTGCCATTTTCACAAATTCACATCATATCCGGGACCACTTCGCTCATGATGATTGGTGGGTGAGCCACTGCTCTCAGCACATGCACGAGTTTAGGGTTGGGCACACAGACCTGTGGTTGGGCACCATAATACCTCCATGCATCCAATGCCCGTCTTCCATATAGCTTTCTGGTCAACCATACGTCAGTCAGTAACGTGGCATGTAATTGACTGAGTAAACTGGTCCCGGAGATGAGCTCCATGAATCTCCATTTTGGAAGCTGAATTTTTTTTCTCAATTTTGGCTGAATTCACTAGCCTAGCATCTCCCATTGAAATGACTGGGGGCGGGACTTATTCACTCTCCCCAGGTCTTATACTACCTCCACAGGACGCTGAGGAGGCAGATTGGCAGGTGTACTGCAGATAGGCAAGTTTAGCAGACAGGGAGTGCGTTACAATATGCGACCTTGCCTCCTCCACTTTTGCTTGTCTCCTCGTCCCGCCTCCTGGCCCCTCCTCCGTGGAGAAAACGATAAAGTTTCCCAGCTGTCAGCCTAGCCACAACAACTTTTGAGGGACTGTTTTTCATTCACCATCCCAATTGCAAATGAGAAAAAGACTCTACAATTGAGCTTTTGCAAGATATTGAAGTATAATGCTGTTGTCAGTGATGTCATCATGACATATTACTTCCTGGTACGAGGAGACAAGCAAGTGGAGGAGGCAAGGTCGCATATTGCAACGCACTCAAGGCCGACAGGCAGGTAGGCAAGATGGCATTCATGCAAGAGGGCTGTTAGCCAGTGAGGTTGTTGATCAGGGTTGCCAGATGAGGCTGCAAAAAATCCAGCCCAAAAAATGCTCAAAACCCGCCTAGAAGCACAAAATCACGCCCAATTCTATTGATTTCCATATCAAAAATTGGGCGGGTTTTTCTGCTAAATGCCATTTTTACCCGCACACGGCCATCCTAAGCAGCCCGATTGGGCGGGAAATTGCCCAATCTGGCAACAGTGTTGGTGAGTGTGGAGGGCAGGCAGCCACAGCAGTGACATATGCTACGTACTGCACGTCATGTATGTTACTCCAGTGTGCTGCTAACTCATCTCATAACTACCGGTATTATGGTGACAGTAGGCCTAAGGTTATAGCTTAGGCTCTGTGCTAAGGGGTTAAGAGGCAGATCGGCAGGTGTGCTGCAGATGGGTAAGTTTAGCGGACAGGCAGACAGATACAAGGCAGACAGGCAGGTAGACAAGTTTAGTGGACAGGTAGGCAGATACAAGACAGACAGACAGGCAGGTAGGCAAGAGGGCATTCAGGCAGACAGATACAAGTCAGACAGGCAGGTAGACAAGAGGGCATTCAGACAGACAGATACAAGTCAGACAGGCAGGTAGACAAGAGGACATTCAGACAGGAGGGCTGTTAGCCAGAGAGGTTGGTGAGCAGGGTTGCCAGATGAGGCTGATGATTTCCAGCCCAAATAATGCTCAAAACCCGCCTAGAAGCACAAAATCACGCCCAATTCTATTTATTTCTATGGCAAAAATTGGGCGGGATTTTCTGCTAAATGCCATTTTTACCAGCACACGGCCACCCTAAGCAGCCCAATTGGGCGGGAAACAGCCCAATCTGGCAACAGTGTTGGTGAGTGTGGAGGGCAGGCAGCCACAGCAGTGACATATGCTACGTACTGCACGTTATGTATGTTACTCCAGTGTGTCTCTAACTCTTCTCATAACTATTTCATGTCAAGAGACAATGTGGGCATGGAGCCATTAAATATACAGACAGAACAGCAGTATGTGCAGACATGCAAGACAATTTGCTCTCTTTTTACCTCTCTTCCTCTCCTCTGCCCACTCCCCCTCTCTTTTATTCTCTTCCTCTACTCTGCCCACTCCCCACTCTCCCTCTCTTTTCCTCTCTTCCTCTCCTCTTTTCCTCTCCTCTTTTCCTGTCTTCCTCTCCTCTGCCCACTCCCACAATCTTATGCCCTCTCTAACTCTCTTCTCCTATGCTCTCTTGTTACCCCTATCCCCTCCTCTCACTCTTCCTTTCTCTCCTCTCCTCTCCTCTCCTCTCCTCTCCTCTCCTCTCCTCTCCTCTCCTCTCCTCTCACTTCTCTTCTCTTCTCTTCTCTTCTCTTCTCTTCTCTTCTCTTCTCTTCTCTTCTCTTCTCTTCTCTTCTATTCTTTCCTATCCTCTCCTTTCACTGCTCTTCTCTTCTCTTCTCTTCTCTTCTCTTATCTTCTCTTCTCTTGTCTTCTTTTCTCTTCTGTTCTCTTCTCTTCTCTTCTATTCTTTCATCTCATATCATCTCATCTCCTCTCCTCTCCTCTGACTTCTTCTCTTCTCTTCTCTTCTCTTCTCTTCTCTTCTCTTCTCTTCTCTTCTCCCATGTTCCATGTCCCAGACACGGATGTTTAATTTAGCATTCATGGAAAAGGACATCAGAACAAGTGCGTCACCACTTTCCCGTCCCGTCCTGTGCACATGCCAGAGTTAACCTATGTGAATGTTTGTTCTGTTTTTTTTGCACTGAGGATGGGATCACCCGAAACGTTTGCACTTTTGTAAATAAAGCACGGCATATTGTGAGATCATTAAAAACCCACTTCATTTGGGCATCTCTTTTCAAGTCTTTTTTGAGTGCGAGCTCCAGACTTTCTGATTTTGCATTACCCCACATGCCAGAGATGGAAACCGATTGCAAGAGCGCCACAACTCTCCCGTCCCGTCCTCTGCACATGTGCAACATCTTGGGAGAAAAAAACAGACAAATGATAGAGAGAAGGAAAGACTGCGGATGGAAGATAGACACATGTACTAAATAGCTCACTGTAGCCTCTTACTGCAGCAGGGGTCGCCGGCGACCCTATTCACTTGCTGAAAATGCTGAACTAAAATCATGACAACACTGCTATGACATTACAGAGAGCCATAGTGCTGCACTACGGGGATGGTGATGTACCATGTACATCACATTGTACATTTTGTTTAGTGGTTAAGGGAGAGAAAAAAATGACAGAGAGTGAGAGAGAGAGGGACAGAAGGACTGAAGACTGCGCGTGAAAGATAGATGAGTGTAAATGGCTCCATTTTAAATTGTTTAGTGGTTATGGGAAATATGCAGCGGCATAAATGAATGAATGAAGCGAAGGACAGCACTCTTCAGATTTCTTCTTTGTTTATTCGCACACCATATGGTAGGTTTTCCCAAACTGTGGTGCGTGCACCCCTGGGGGTGCGCGGCCTGCCATAAGGGGATGCGCGAGCTAAATAGAGCAATGGTGGATATGTGAACATTAAGTAGTTGTATGGTGAATTGTATGCTGGAAAGGTCCATCTGAAGTGTAGTTTAACTCCCAGTTTATTGGAAAAGAGGATTCCCCAAAACAACTGTGGCCTTTAGCACACCAAAATATTCGCTTAGGGGGTGCGCAAACCACACTGAAATGTACAAGGGGGTGCGCACGGAAAAAAAGTTTGGGAACCGCTGCCATATGGTATGTAAATATGCAGCAGTAGTCGTCCCAACCCTCAGACAATAAACCTATGTGGTCAGATACTGAATCTAATGAAGAGATCAACTGAGGATTTGATGAAAAAAACTGACCGGGAGCCAAACGTACAGTTTTTCTCGATTGCTTACACATCATTTTCGGAATCAGTTCTCGAATTCTCAAAACTCTACACACGAATCTCCAAACCTCACACACAACGGGCAAAACTCCTCACTACCTCTGAAAAATGCACGTCTTGTCTCAAAACAATGTACTGTCTTCTAAAAAGGTCATTTTGTTCTCAAATGACACACACAAGCAGTCTTATGTGAACACTCTTATGTGAACCATTGAACACGAATATGCACAAGGTAAAACTCTATACTCAACTTGACACACAGTAGAAACTTATTTTCTTCAGTGTTCCACTTACTAAAGAGGGTATTTTTCTGTAGTAAAATACTGAAATGTTGTTTTTACACTCGGAGTACACAGGTGTGTGGCAAAAAATATTGCTCTTGTATAATATATTTTGAAGTTCAAAAACTAAGCAAATGTGTTTTCTCACTGCATCCACTCATGTTTTCATCAATATCACATGCAATGTGTGTACTTATGGGGTGGTGATTTCAGATTGTAAACCTGTATGAAGAGAGTTTGCCCATGCGATGAGGAAGTGAACAGTAGTATTTTGAATGACAGTGTGTTCAATGCGACAACCAGGGATTTTCTTCATGAAAATTGTGTGATCCAGAGAATATTGTGTAGTGGTTTGAAAAGAGTGTGTTTTAAAACTGAAATGTGAGTGTAAAGAAGGAATTGTGCTTAGTGTTCAGTGACATTGGTTAGGAGAGTTGGGAAATGGGTGAGATATTCCGAGAATCGTGTGTGAAGTACCAGAAATTGTGTGGAAGCAATCGAGAAAAACTGTACGTTTTTCTTATACTTCAGACATGTAAAAGTTTCATCTCTTACCTGACATGTTTCAAGGGTATACAGTAGCTTCCATCTTGATCAGAGGGTCACATGGATGTTGATGTGCATGGATGTGACATGGATGTCGGCAGTCATGGGTGAGCGGTTAGGGCGTCAGACTTGCATCCCAGAGGTTGCCGATTCGACTCCCGACCCGCCAGGTTGGTGGGGGGAGTAATCAACCAGTGCTCTCCCCCATCCTCCTCCATGACTGAGGTACCCTGAGCATGGTACCGTCCCACCGCACTGCTCTCCATGGGGCGCTATTGAGGGCTGCCCCCTTGCACGGGTGAGGCGTAAATGCAATTTCGTTGTGTGCAGTGTTCACTTGTGTGCTGTGGAGTGCTGTGTCACAATGACAATGGGAGTTGGAGTTTCCCAATGGGCTTTCACTTTCACTTTCACTTTAAAATCAGCTGCTATTATTGTCGACATGATGAACACCATACATTTCTATGCTCTATTTTATATTTATCTGATCTTCTGTTTACATGTTCAATGTTAAATGTTGAATGTTAAATGTTAAATGTTCATTTGTACTGTATTTATTATTGACCACTTATTGTTACCAGTCCATCACTGTTACCTGTCCTGTCTTGCACTTTATGTCAGTCTGTAAAATGTCATTCTTGTATATGTCTTGTCCTGGCAGAGAGAAAACGTAATTTCATTTCCTTGTATGACTTGTGCATATGACGAAAGTGACAATAAAAGCTGACTTGACTTGACTTGATAGGCCTACAGCTATTAGACTGGGAGGCAGTAAGGGGAAGATCTGCTGCTATAGGTACCTGTCCATTCTCCATTCTGACCCTATCAAACTGGCAGTATATTTTTAGCTTCTTGAACTTGGGCTTGGCTGGATAGGATTGTGTGTGTGTGTGTGTGTGTGTGTGTGTGTGTGTGTGTGTGTGTGTGTGTGTGTGTGTGTGTGTGTGTGTGTGTGTGTGTGTGCGTGTGCGTGTGTGCGTGGGTGTGTGTGTGTGTGAGCGGTGCGCGCACCTGTGTGTGTGTGTGTGTGTGTGTGTGTGTGTGTGTGTGTGTGTGTGTGTGTGTGTGTGTGTGCGTGCCCTCTTACACTGTCAGTTGATGCAATAGCATCACTGTGTTTCCACCACCCCTTCCAGCTGTCAAGCTGGAACCTAGATAGCGTTAAACACACACACACACACACGCACACACACGCACGCACACACACACACACACACACACACACACACACACACACACACACACACACACACACACACACACACACACACACACACACACACACACACACGCACACACCTTTCCATGTCAGCGGTGCATGTATGTGCAAAGTGCATTTGACATGTTAATGCACTTGATCTTGGCAGCTACATGATATATTATTTAAGTGAAGGACAGCTCCTGCATGTATACTGTAATGTATGTGCATGTATTTATCCAGGTGCAGGGGCCGCTGTGTACAGTACATGATGTCTTATCATAGCTATATGCACCCAAGCCTGAACTGGAGCTTTGACTAGGAGGTGGCGGGTTTGAGCCCGGGAGTGGCGGACTGCGCACCTCAGTTATGTACACGTATATAGTAGGCTAGGCCATGATGCTATGAAATTATAATCGTTTCCAGCATAATCTTTTTAAAATAACTTTTGTTATTGTTTTTTTGTGTGTTTGTGTGTGTGTTTGTGTGTGTGTGTGTGTGTGTGTGTGTGTGTGTGTGTGTGTGTGTGCGTGTGCACTTTCTCACGTGAACACACTGGACAATTGGTGCTGTACGGCAGCCTCCACAGCTGATGTGTGAATGTGGGAATGTGTATGCATGCATCTGTTTGAAAGTGCTTTGAGTCAACTTCATAGCTGTGATTTGTGCTACGTATATAAGCACATGTTGCATTGTATATTAATTCAGGTGTATGGACAGCTATGTACTGTACACCATGTACTCTACACACTACACGTGATTTACATTAGTGTTTCTCAACGGGGGCACCACAGCCCCCTAGGGGGCATTGGGGGGTCCTAGTGGGGCGTCGAGAAGGACNCAAGTCAAGTCAAGTCAAGTCAAGTTGGTTTTTTTGTCAATTTCTTTACATGCACTGGTCATACAAAGAATTTGAAATTTCGTTTCTTGCTTTCCCATGCAGACATAGACTGATCTAGGTAAGGACATAGACAGTATAGACATAGACAGTGCTCATACATGGACATAAGACAGTATGGACATAGACAGTGCTCATACATGGACATTTAAAGTGCAAGACTGGACAACAGAAGACTTGTAGAGAACATACATTTAGAGGAGGTATTTGTTGTGCTTTTTCTAAAAGTCCTTTATGGCGTTCTGACATAGTAATAGTAGCATTTGAAGAAAAATAAATATTAAAATAGGTCTATCAAGTACACCAGCAGCAGTGTGTGTGTGTGTGTGTGTGTGTGTGTGTGTGTGTGTGTGTGTGTGTGTGTGTGTGTGTGTTTAGTGCAGGTAGAAAGTGCGGTGTGCGTCTCTGTGTGTGTGTGTGTGTCTGTGTGTATGTGTGTATGTGTGTGTGTGTGTGTGTGTGTGTGTGGGTGTGTGTGTGTGTATGAGTTGTGTGTCAGTGTGTATGTTTGGGTTTAGTGCAGTGTGCTTGTGTGTGTGTGTGTGTGTGTGTGTGTGTGTGTGTGTGTGTGTGTGTGTGTGTGTGTGTGTGTGTGTGTGTGTGTGTGTGTGTGTGTGTGTGTGTGTGTGTGTGTGTGTGTGCATTAGGGGTGGTACGGTTCACAAAAGTCACGATTCGGTCCACATCACGGTTTCAAGGTCACGGTTTTCGGTTTTGTACGGTTCTGTTTTTTATTTTTTTTTATTTTTATTTTTTTAATAAAATATATTATGCACTGGAAATGTATAATATAAAATTAGAATGAAAATGTAAGCTTATCATGTTGAATTTGACGTCATTTAAACTAACAAGGTGAAGTTACTGAAAGAGGAAAGACATCAATGATTTTAACATGCTTTCATTTTTTTCACAAAAAGGGAGAACTAAGTCCTAACTTTTAAGTTGACAAATATTCAAACATTACATATAATAACACATTTGACGTGTAAAGATAAAACAGCTACACTCCTGTAGGCAATGGGACCATTAGGTCAGTGCAGTATGACTATTTTGGTTAATGACACACTGAGAACGAATTGGACTTTTATTTTGATACCGCTTTCTGCGAGATTTGCGCTTAGGATCAGTTGCTTCCTATCATGAAACTGCCGGCTGTGAGAAGCATAGAAGTAAAATCAGAAGTCAAATTCAATTTTAAGTGAACAAGTGATAGGGTTAAGTTATGTTAAAATGTGAAAGTTAAGGTAGCAAATAATTTTAAAAGATCTTTTTTTTAGAAGTGTAGGCCTATGCACAAGAATGTTTCACAAAACTCCTGTGAAGCTGAGCTTGTTAAAACAGTCAAATTTTATTTTGGTTTTAGTGTTAAACATCAATGTTAACTTGGCAACAGCACAAAGTCCCCTTCATTCCATCAAAGTTTAACTGGCTACATATAATTAGGCCTACAGTTGATTGCAGTCAAGGACAGCGCAGTGAATCTGATGGATAGTGTTCAATTATCTCGCATTTTGCCATCCGGAATCCCCATTCAATGTGACGTGGATATAGCCTACACTAGGCTACTGTAACGTAAGTCATAGTCTACTTTGTTCTGCTAATCTGTCATTTTTTGTAAATTCGTGTTCATTTAATTTAAATTGGTCAGAATAAAGGCTGGGGGCAGTCACTTGCGCTAAGTGGAGAGAGAGTGGGGAAAGGGAGACGCTGCTGACCGACCTGCACTTGCTTGTAGGCTACTGTAGCCTAGTCAGCTGGTGCATGCTGTTACATGCCTTTCAGTTGGCTGATAGAAATCAGTCTTTCCACACTCAATATCCTACGTAGTCTTTGTGTTTTATGCTTGTAAAAGTACCGGTACTAGGATTTTAATTGCGTGGTCCGCCGGTGGTAACTCTCTTTCTTTTTTTTAAACCGTGGGCACCGTGCGGTTGCGCACTACCCCGTTCCGTGACATGCAAACCGTACGGTTTCGGTTTGCGACGTAAACCGTACCATTCCTAGTGTGCATGTGCATGTTTTGAGTTAGTGCAGGTTGAAAGTTCAGTCACAGATGTAGTAGTGCAGGTGGAATGTTCAGTCGCAGATATGGTGGTGGGGATGGGGGGGGGGCGTTGTCAGTGGCCTGGCTGGCTAGAGGCTGACAGTGAAGGGAGAGTGGGTTGAGTGTTCAGTATCTTGATTGCTTGGTGCATCGTGCTGCTTGCAAGCCTGGTGGTACGGGAACGGAGGCGCCTGTACCTCTTTCCAGAGGGCAGGAGGCTGAACAGTTTGTGTGCAGGGTGGCTTGTGTCTTTGATGATCATCAGTGCTTTCCGGGTGAGGCGTGCGTTGTAAATGTCCTGCAGGGAGGGGAGTGGTACTCCAATGATCTTCTTCGCTGTGTTCACAACACGCTGGAGTGTCTTCCTGTTTTTCTCCGTGCAGCTTCCTCCCCACACTGTGATGCAGCTGGATACGACGCTCTCTATGGTTCCTCTGTAGAATGTTGTCATGATGGAGGGTGTAGCACTTGCCTTCTTTAGTTTGCGCAAGAAGTAGAGATGCTGATGGGCCTTCTTCGCCAGTGATGTAGTGTTGGTGGTCCAAGAGAGGTCGTCGCTGATGTGCACTCCAAGGAACTTGGTGCTGCTCACTCTCTCCACAGCATCACCGTCGATGGTCAGTGGTGGCAGTTGTTTTTGGACCCTCTGAAAGTTGACAACAATCTCCTTGGTCTTGTTGACATTCAGCAGGAGGTTGTTGTCTTTGCACCATCTGGTCAGCAGGTCTACTTCTTCTCTGTAGTGAGTCTCATCGCCCTTAGTGATGAGGCCCACCAGTGTTGTATCATCCGCAAACTTCACTAGATGGTTAGTGCTGTGGGTTGTTGTGCAATCATGTGTAAGCAGCGTGAACAGCAGAGGGCTGAGAACACAACCTTGCGGAGCCCCCGTGCTCAGGGTCAGGGTGCTTGAGGTGTTATTCCCTACCCGTACTGCTTGTGGTCTCTGCATCAGGAAGTCCAGCAGCCAGTTGCAGAGGGAGGTGCTGAAACCTAGTTTGTCCAGTTTTCTGATGAGTTGTTGTGGTATTATGGTATTGAATGCTGAACTGAAGTCAATGAACAGCATTCTCACATATGAGTCTTTATTGTCCAAGTGGGTGAGGGCTGGATGGAGGGCAGAGCAAATTGCATCCTCCGTGGATCGCTTGGCTCGGTATGCGAACTGGTAGGGGTCCAGGGTGGGGGGTAGGGTGGCTTTGATGTGTGACAGGACTAGCCGTTCGAAGCACTTCATGATTATGGGCGTCAGTGCTACAGGACGGTAGTCATTGAAGCATGATGGTGATGATTTCTTCGGCACGGGTATGATGGTAGCAGCTTTGAAAAGTGATGGGATGACTGCTTGCTCCAGAGAGATGTTAAAGATGTCTGTGAAGACATCCTTCAGCTCTTCTGAACAATCCTTCAACACTCGGCCAGGTATGTTGTCTGGGCCAGCTGCTTTGTGTGGGGTGATGGTGGCCAGTGTCCTCTTCACACTGGCAGAGGACAGGTACAAGAGTTGATCATGGGGGGGAGGGGGAGTTTTCTGTGGATGAGTGTCATTTTGTGCTTCAAAATGGGCAAAGAAACTGTTCAGGTCGTTTAGCAGAGAGGTGTTGTTGTCACAGCTTCGTGGTGCAGGCTTATAGTCTGTGATGGCCTGTATGCCCTGCCACAGGCTCTGTGCATCTCTGCTGTCTTTGAAGTGTGTTGTTATTTTGTCCAAGTATTCCTTTTTTGCTTTCCTGATGCCCTGGGACAGGTTTGCCCTTGCTGTTTTTAGGCCAGCTACATCTCCTGCTCTGAAGGCTTTGTCTCTGGCCCTCAGCAGTCGGTGAACGTCTCCTGTGAACCATGGCTTCTGGTTGGCCCTGGTGGTGATGTGTTTTATTTCTGTGACATCATCGATGCATTTTGTGATGTAGGAGGTCACGGTGTCTGTGTACTCCTCAATGTCAATGTGGTTGCTGTGGGTGGCAGCTGTTTTGAAAATGTCCCAATCTGTGGTTTCGAAGCAGTCTTGTAGTCGTGAGACGGCCCCCTCTGGCCATGTTCTCACCTCCTTCAGAACTGGTTTGGTGAGTTTTGCCCTTTGTCTGTAAGCTGGCAGTAGCAGGATCGTTAAGTGGTCTGATAGTCCGATGTGGGGGATGGGCTTTGCCTTGTATGTGTAATGGACTGGTAATAAATCAGCATGTAGAAACAATTCAAGGTATTATTAGATACCCCTACACAATTTTTGTTATTATTTAATGTTGAATTATTTCCTTACTAATATGACTAACAGAAAATACCCCTTTTAATGAGATTCAAGCTTTCTATGCTAGTTCTTTTTCACGCCACTAGAGGGCGCTACGCCAACAGTGATGATGAGGAGAAGCCTTGGTTCTGACGGGGAAAGAATCAAATCATTAAAGGATTCGTCAGAACAACTCCTGTTAAAATTGTGTCCGGCTTTCTCCTTATTTTCACACTTGTTTCAGGTGGGTAATCTCATTAAATACAATACAGGGTGACTGTTAAAGCATGTAGGAAGATGTAGAGACTGTAGTAAATGAGCATTACGTTTGTATAGGCATTATTTTGAATTCTTATGACTATTACTATGCTAACAAATGTCCACAAACGATTGTATGCTAGTCCGTGGTACAAAACCAGGTTTACTAAGGTTGACCAAGAGAGAAATGTTGGAGTCATTGTGTTTATGATCCGTAAGAATACTAATTAGTTTGTAAACTTAATGAGTCGGAAGGTCAAAAGACGCCATGGCGGAGAGAGGTAATATTTTGGGGGCGCGTCCAGGATGCGGCGCCTCGTGCTACTAGACGGCTGCTGATCCAAGGACAACGTGGACCAATCGTCAGAGCAACAGAGCGTGCAGGTGCTGCTTACCTGGTTTTCTGATCTTCGTGGTATCCAGTGGAGATGGCGTCTTCAGATCCTGTCCGAGGTATGCAGTGGGAAATTCGGAAGAAACTCCTCCAGTTGGACGAAGCACAACTGTACAGGCTGGCCGTAGCACTGGAAGATGACAGAGGCGTGGAAATCCCTGCAGCAACAGGTAGCAATGAACTTGAACTTTTTGATCACATCGTCGGCTACATGAACAGCGAGTCGCTACAGAGACGAGAAGATAAGGGAATGTCCAGCTTGCTGATGCTGAATGACAAAATTGATGAACTGAGGGTTAACACGGGTGATACGCCAGCAACAAATGCTGGGGGCAGAAGTGATGAGAAAAGAGCCGAACCTGTAGTTGATCAGGCAGCTGAGTTGGTAAGGCTGAATGAGATTGCTGCACTTTTGCCCCGCAGAGAGTTCAAGTTGCATGGTGGGTTCATCTCTGACTCAGGTTCAGATATGAGTTACAGTAACATATGCAAGCAGATTGATGATGGTCTTAAAGAAAAGTTTCCTGAGTCTGAAATCATTCGCACAGTGTTAAAGTTAACCAAGCCTGGGTCTTTTAAAGACATGTTGACAAACAAAGAGGATCTGTCCATAGACGAATTGAAACGTTTCTTAAGGTCCCACCTTAGAGACAAAGCTAGCACAGAGCTTTTTCAAGAATTAAGCAATGCTCGCCAACAAGACAAAGAAACACCACAGCAATTTATGTACCGACTAATGGGTCTTAAACAGAGAGTCCTCTTTGCATCACAGCAGGGTGACACAGATTTCACTTATGATAAAGCTAGTGCAGGGGGTGTTTCTTCACACACTGTATCAGGGATTAAATGAAAAATCAAGCAATGTTAGGAGAGATATTAAGCCCTATATTTCTGACTTGACTGCTACTGACGACTTCATACTTGAACAGATAACTAAGGCTGCTGCTGAAGAAGCAGAGAGACAGAAACGCTTAGCCGCAGCTTCCAAACCCAAATACCCAACTGCTAGTGTGTCTCAATTACATGATGGGGAGCCAGACATTCAGACTGGCCAGAGAGATGTTGATAGTGAAATCCAAGCGAGCCGCTCTGCTATCATGGAGCTTACGGCTCAAGTCTCAGCCCTCACCAAAAATGTTGAGAAGATGCTTAGCCCAGATCGTACTATGGCAAAACATCAGAGTGGCTCCTCACCTGCAAATCAGAAAACTACCCAAAGGAATGAAAACAAAGGGAAGTGCTCATCGTGCATAGAGCAAGGAAATGAAAGATGCACGCACTGCTTCACCTGTGGCCAAGAGGGCCATAGGTCTGTTGGCTGCTTAAACAAAAGATCACGGTCGGGAAACGGGCAGAGGTCACTGGCAAGGGACACTCAGTGGCCAAAGCAATCATAATGTCCCATCCCAAAGTAAACTCTATGGGTGCCCAAAAACGCATTAGCCCCTCCCAAAACGGTAATACGTCACCCAAGAAGCGAGTAGCTCAACTGATTGGCAGAAAATGCTTGCTCTCATGTCTCGTTAATGGTGCCTACACAGAGATGTTACTAGACACTGGCGCTCAGGTTAGTGTAATTGGGAAAGAATGGCTTGAAAAAAAGCTACCAAATGTAAAAATTCAGTCCATCGCAAGTTTAGTTGGGGACCAAGAGCTTCATATCACTGCTGCTAACGGAACCGTCATTCCTTTTGATGGGTGGTTTGAGGGGCGCCTTGAACTCAGAAGTGACATTCATGGAAGTACTGCCATCCATGTGCCTTTTCTTGTAAGTCAAAGCTGTACAGACACCCCACTGTTAGGCTTCAATGTAATTGAAGAGTTGATTCGAGAAAATAGTGAGCAGTCCAGTGGTACACTCAATCTGACAGCCCTACTTAGCGAAGTCACAAAGATGAACCAATTAAGCATCAGCAGTGTTGTGTCCACTGTCCAGGCTATGGTGCCAGAGGAGCAAGAGAGTTGTGTTCTCAGATTGGGGAAAAAGGGACTTGTGATAAGCAAAGGCCAACTTTGTGAAGTGAAGTGTCGGGTCAGGTCGTGGCCAAAGGGAGGAACAATGCTGTTTGAGCCTGTGATGGAAGACTCTTACCCTGAGGGATTGGGACTCTTTCCTACACTTGTCGACGTTCCCTGTGGTTACTCAAAGCTGGTGAAAATACCGATCCAAAACACAACGCAGCATGACATTTACCTTCCCCAGAGAACAGTGTTAGGCTCTGTCACACAGATATCGGAGATCAGGCATGCAACTGAACCTTTTGCTCCCAGTAGGGCTGAAAGTCAAGAGCTTGAGTGTCACAACTCTCATGTCGTACAAGACAAATGGCACCCACCTGTCGACTTAGATCACCTCCAAGAGCATGAGCAGCATATTGTCAGGGAAATGCTTTACAATGAATCAGATGTTTTTGCAAAAGAAGATGGAGACATTGGCTGTATCCCAGGACTGCAGCTAAAGATTAACCTAAGGGATGAAACACCTGTTCAGAAAACGTACAACTCAATTCCCAGGCCACTCTTTAGAGAGGTTAAAGATTATGTCCAAAATCTCCTTGATCGGGGCTGGATTAAGAAATCTACATCATCGTATTCTTCGCCAGTCGTATGCGTTCGGAAAAAGGACAGTAGTCTAAGACTGTGTGTCGATTATCGTGAGTTGAATCGCAAGACCATTCCAGATCGTCACCCACTGCCGCGGATACAAAATCTTCTCGACGGCCTGGGGGGGTTCACTTGGTTCTCTATTCTTGACCAGGGCAGTGCGTACCATCAGGGCTTTGTAGAGGAAAAATCTCAACACACCACAGCTTTTAGCACACCTTGGGGGTTATATGAATGGATTAGAGTCCCATTTGGCCTAACCAATGCGCCGGCCTCTTTTCAGAGATGCATGGAAAACGTTCTGGAGGGTCTTCGTGATGAGTGTTGCTCTCCATATCTTGATGATGTCTTATGTTACTCCAAAACATTCAGTGATCATGTAGAGGACTTGAGAAAAGTACTTCAGAGAATGCGAGAGCATGGCATCAAACTACGCCCAGCTAAATGTGAGATTTTTAAGCGTCAGATCAGATATATCGGTCGACTGGTTTCTGGAGAGGGCATACAAATAGATCCAAAAGATTTGGAAGCAGTCCTGAAACTCAAGGAGAAAGAACCAAAGACAGTTGGTGAATTAAGAACGTTACTGGGATTCCTGAGCTATTACAGATCCTTCATACAGGATTTCTCTAGGCTTGCTCAACCATTGTACAAACTGCTGCAATGTCCTGAGGAAAAAACGATGTCAGTCGTAACAAAATCCCATAAAGGGAGACATCCAAAGAATAAAAATGGCAAAGGTCAGCTGTCATCAGGCACTCCAATCAGGTGGACGGCAGAGCAACAGGCCGTTGTAGACAAATTTATCAATATGCTTACCCACCCACCGATCTTGGCTTATCCAGATTTCGACCTGCCATTTGTACTGCACACAGATGCGTCCAACAAAGGCCTAGGTGCTGTCCTTTACCAGCGCCAACAAGGAAAATTGAGGGTAATAGGATATGGATCTAGGACTTTGACCCCTGCGGAACGCAACTATCACCTGCATTCGGGGAAGCTTGAATTCCTAGCCCTTAAATGGGCTATCTGTGACAAATTCAGGGATTATCTATACTATGCACCCACCTTTACGGTGTATACGGATAATAATCCGCTGACGTATGTTCAGAGTACAGCTAGACTCAATGCTGTGGGGCATCGCTGGGTCGGCGAGCTGGCAGACTTCTGTTTTGATATTAAGTACAGACCTGGAAAACAAAATGGAGACGCTGACACCCTCTCAAGGGATCCTATAGATCTAAGGGAGAGTATAAGAGAATACACAGAAAACCTGCCCACTGCTGTAGTTGAGGCTATCTGGCAAGGCAATAAAGCAAGTGCAGAGGATGACGTGCCATGGGTAGCGGCGCTAAGGCTGAGATCATCAGATAACATGGAGGATGTTCAGCCAGGCCATATCATTGAACCCATCTCTCAAACAGATATTCAACGTGCTCAACGTGAGGACCCAAATATCAAAGAAATAATTACACGGAAAGAAACTGATTGGGTTCCAAATGAGAAAGACAAACGTACAATGAGCAGAGAAACGAGGAGACTTGTGCATGAGTGGAATAAACTGGAACTTGAGGAAGGAGTTCTGTACAGACATTCAGGTACTCGGAGACAGTTAGTTCTACCACAGAAATTGAAACCACTGGTTTTGAAGAACTTGCACAATGACATGGGTCATGTTGGGTCTGAGAAAGTAATTGATTTAGCACGGGAGCGATTTTATTGGCCCTTTATGCAACAGGAAGTTGAGGACTATGTAACGAAAGAATGTGTATGCATTAAGCGGAAACGCCCAACCGTTCCACAAAGAGCCCCAATGGGTTCCATCAAAACAAGCTCACCATTCGAACTGGTGTCAGTTGATTACCTGCACTTGGAGAAAAGCAAGGGAGGCTATGAGTACATCTTAGTGTTGGTTGACCACTTTACGCGCTTTGCGCAAGCTTACCCTACTCGTAAACAAGTCAGGGAAAACTGCTGCAGAAAAAATATTCAATGATTTCGTACCCCGATTTGGTTACCCTGAAAAGTTGCACCATGACCAGGGGCGTGAGTTTGAAAACAGCCTTTTTCAACATCTTCAACAACTTGCAGGTATCTCCCATTCACGTACAACCCCCTATCACCCACAGGGGAATCCAGTTGAAAGACTGAATCGAACCCTGTTGCAAATGCTTCGCACTCTCGAGGAAGAACAGAAAACTGAATGGAAGGAATACTTGCCACAGATGGTGCATGCCTACAATTGTACGAAACATGACTCAACAGGGTATTCCCCGTTCTTTCTGTTATATGGAAGACCACCCCGGTTGCCTATTGACTTGATCTTCAACAGAAAGTGTGAGAATGAGGAGCAGACACCACAGGTGTTCGCACAAAAGTGGGCTAGGAAAATGCAGGAAGCCTACAAAATTGCTTCAGAGAACAGCCAGAAATCATCCATGAAAGGAAAACAGTATTATGACAGAAAGGTGAAAGGGACAACGCTCCAACTAGGCGATCGAGTCCTTGTGCGAAACCTGTCAGAACGCGGGGGCCCGGGAAAACTCCGCTCTTACTGGGAGAAAAAAGTACACCGGGTGGTAGGAAGAGTTGAGGATGGACCAGTGTACAAGGTTCAACCTGAAACGGGCAACCCCACAGTGAGGGTCTTACATCGGAACCTTTTGTTGCTCGTGAATGACTTACCTCTGGAGGAAAACATCCCAGAAGTACCAGTGAAGGGGAAAAGGCAAAGAAGGACAGAGAGTAACAGAACTCAAAGGAAAGCTTCAAGGGAAAATGGAAGGGTGGCAGCTGATGAGTATGAAGAAATGGCTGAGAGTTCTGAGGAAGAACCGTGGTGCTATCCCTACACTCAAATCCCAGTGAGCCAGAGTAATCTCAGACCAAGAACCCCTATTGCAGAAGGAACTACTGGATCAAGGGCGAGGGCTGAAGATGTCTATCCAGTCACCACAACAATGGCAGAGTATGGGCACAGTGAAGTACAGGGAGGTGAGGATGAAGATCTGGATGTGGAGAGCACACCAAATGAAGATGAGAGTGCTGAAATAGAGCAACCACTGCAAACAGGGGTAGGACAAGCTGAAGGACAAGGAAATGAGAGTGACTATAGCGATAGGGAGGAAGAGCAGCAGGGTCTAAGAAGATCTAACCGTACCGTTAGACCAAGAGAAATATTGACTTATGACACTCTAGGTGAACCATCATTCACACAAAGCCAAGTCAACCCAGTTCAAGCCTACCTAGTACCACTGACTTACCCTGTAGCCAATCAGTTTCCCTACTGGCACGTTATACCTACATGGCTTTATTAGGTGACTGAATAAAAACAGATCTGACATGTAGATGCCTGGAGACATCTAAATAAACTAGGGGAGAGTGTAATGGACTGGTAATAAATCAGCATGTAGAAACAATTCAAGGTATTATTAGATACCCCTACACAATTTTTGTTATTATTTAATGTTGAATTATTTCCTTACTAATATGACTAACAGAAAATACCCCTTTTAATGAGATTCAAGCTTTCTATGCTAGTTCTTTTTCACGCCACTAGAGGGCGCTACGCCAACAGTGATGATGAGGAGAAGCCTTGGTTCTGACGGGGAAAGAATCAAATCATTAAAGGATTCGTCAGAACAACTCCTGTTAAAATTGTGTCCGGCTTTCTCCTTATTTTCACACTTGTTTCAGGTGGGTAATCTCATTAAATACAATACAGGGTGACTGTTAAAGCATGTAGGAAGATGTAGAGACTGTAGTAAATGAGCATTACGTTTGTATAGGCATTATTTTGAATTCTTATGACTATTACTATGCTAACAAATGTCCACAAACGATTGTATGCTAGTCCGTGGTACAAAACCAGGTTTACTAAGGTTGACCAAGAGAGAAATGTTGGAGTCATTGTGTTTATGATCCGTAAGAATACTAATTAGTTTGTAAACTTAATGAGTCGGAAGGTCAAAAGACGCCATGGCGGGGAGAGGTAATATATGCTCCTTTCTGTGGGGTATAAACAAAGTCCAGGGTGTTTTGTCCTCTTGTTGGGAAGTTAACATGTTGGTGAAATTTTGGAAGTACTGTTTTGAGATTTCCGTGGTTAAAATCTTCCAAAACTACTGTGAAGGTATCTGGGTGTGCATCTTGTTGTTCACTGATGCCCCGATGCAGCTCGTTCAGTGCCTCGCTTCTGACGCTGTTGTTGTTGCTGGGAGCGAGATACACTGAGACTAGTAGAATAGCGGATATTTCTCTTGGTAAAAACTGAGAACTGAGAGGGGGCGTGGCCAAGTTCCCATTGGGGAGCACATCCAATACGGGGGGGGGGGGGGGGGGGGGGGGGTGGTGGAACTGTAGATCGGCCTACTGGGTTGAGGCCATGGGGATATAGGCTGGGTTGAGGCCATGGAGATATAGGCTGGGTTGAAGCCATGGGGATAGAATAGATAGGCTGGGTTGGAGATGAGACAGCACTGGGAGGAGGATGGTAGGACTATTATAGACACTAGAGACACAAACCCATTTTAGCATGATGCATAGGTATGCATGATGTATACACTGTTTGACTAGAGACAGTCTTTCTTTGGTTTGACCTTTGGAGCGACATAAATGCTGCATTCAGACTCTTGAGGTTTTCTTTTTTTTTAATTAAATTAAATTACATTAAATTTAAAGTATGGGTATGTTAAAGCTGAGTGAACATTTTCTCCTGCAAGGTGAGGGTCCTAGCTTTTAAATGCAACTCATTTAATGTTAATATGTACTTCGGAGGCTGAGATACAGTATTTAGGCTTTAATAGGCAGGGGGCACATTTTCCCAAAAAGGGTTTAGGCATTTTTTTGCAGGTGCCTTTACCTGGGCTGAAATGGAATTGGATGGTAGACGAGGTGTGTGTATGTGTGTGGGTGTGGGGGGGGGGGGGTGCTAAACCAGGGGTGTTGCGTGGGTGACTG
>NW_026946060.1:0-2500 GCF_034702125.1 Engraulis encrasicolus
TAGAGGGAGGGGGAAAGAGGGAAAAGGGAAGGGGGGAAGGAGTTGAAAAAGGAAAGGGGAAAGAGAGAGAGGGGAGGGAGAAAGGGAAGGGTTGTGGAGGAAGGGGGAGGATAAAGGGGAAAAAGGGGAAGAGGGGGAGAAAAGGGGGGGGGAGGAGACCCGGAACGAAAAGGAAAAAGGGGGGAGGGGAGAGAGGAGAAGAGAGAGAGAGAGAAGGGACAGAGAGAAGGAGAGAGAGAGAAGGAGAGAGAGAGAGAGAGAAGGAGAGAAGGAGAGAGAGAGAGAGAAGGAGAGAGAGAGAGAGAGAAGGAGAGAGAGAGAAGGAGAGAGAGAAGGAGAGAGAGAAGGAGAGAGAGAGAAGGAGAGAGAGAGAGAGAGAGAAGGAGAGAGAGAGAAGGAGAGAGAGAGAGAGAGAGAGAGGGAGATGGAGGGATGTGTGGTGTGTAGAGCAACAGAGAGTTTCCTTCATCAAGATCATCAGGAGCACCACCCTCTCTAACACACTAACTCTCACTGGTGTGTGTGTGTGTGTGTGTGTGTGTGTGTGTGTGTGTGTGTGTGTGTGTGTGTGTGTGTGTGTGTGTGTGTGTGTGTGTGTGTGTGTGTGTGTGTGTGTGTGTGTGTGTGTGTGTGTGTGTGTGTGTGTGTGTGTGTGTGTGTGTGTGTGATCATGTGAGACCTGGGGACATTCCAACTCCTCTTGACCCCATGGCTGCCCTGTCACACACACACACACACAAACACAAACACGCACGCACGCACGCACGCACGCACGCACATGCACACGCACACGCACACGCACACGCACACACACACTCTTTCTCTCATTCCCCCTCACCTCCATCACTACATCCCCTCCTCCCCCCATCCTGCCCCCCCCCCTCTATCTCTCCAAAAGACTGATGGTCATGCTCTCCAGATTAACGCATGAAAGACGCCTACTGTTTACATGACCACTCCTCCTCCTCCCTCTCCTCTCCTCCCTCCCCCCTCTCGCCTCATTGTTCATGGAATCATCCTCTCCTCTCCTCTTCTCTTCTCTTCTCTTCTCTTCTCTTCTCTTCTCTTCTCTTCTCTTCTCTTCTCTTCTCTTCTCTTCTCTTCTCTTCTCTTCTCCTCTCGTCTCCTCTCCTCTCTTCCCCTCCTCTCTCCTCTCTTCTCTTCTCCTCTCCTCTCCTCTCTTCTCCTCTCCTCTCCTCTCCTCCTCCCAGACTGTAAAATTGAGAACAATGTCTCTTCTGATATTCTGTCTCTTCTGAAAACATTCCTTCCTGCTCCACACCCCTTAACCAATCAGCCACGACCTTTGACCCCGAATCAGCCAATCAGGGACCTCCTGGGCACTGAGCCTGCAGGGCCACTCCACACACACACACACACACACACACACACACACACACACACACACACACACACACACACACACACACAAACACACACACACACACACACGCACAAACACACACACACACACACAAACACACACACACACACAGGCCCCCTTGTCCCCTCCCCTATGTGTCTATAGGATGTGACTCAGCATGAAGTTCTTGTAAAGACACATCAGACAACAGACAAAAGGCCAACTCTTACACGCACACAGATTTGGGATACACTGAATGTTACACAGATCTGGCAGACAAAGATTGGGCGGTTTTATACTTTATTGACACACTTTCTTTCTTTCTTTCTTTCTCTACCCCCCCCCCCCTCTCTCTCTCTCTCTTCATGCCATACTCTTGAATTGACACACTTTATTGTGTTATCTTTATTGAAAAGATATGCACAGATAGGGTCTGGTGTGTGATATTGGTTTACTGTAGAAGCCGAAGAGTGTTGTGAACAGTGTAGTGTGTTCCAAACTGTAGAAACTCCACTCATCTCTTCTCTACTGCACTGAATGTGTTTTAACACATTTAAAAGGTGCCCTATACCTACTAAAACCAGGGCTTTGAACCGTTATTTTTTTCCAAACGTTCCGTTCCGAACAGAAACGGAATTATAACGTTTCCGGTTATGCGTTCCACCAATAAATTGACGTTCCCGAACCGGTTAGAACAGAAAAATACTGTTCCCGGAACGGTTAATTTCGTTCCTGTCAGCTGATTACTCCCATAGGCCTAACTGACGTGCAAATGAGTCAGCCTACATTCCAAACTGTTTATTCAAGCAGATGAAAAGAATATCCTCCAGAATTTTGTCATTTAGGGACGACCATGATGAAAATGCACGCTCCACGCTGACTTGGGTCACGGGGAGCGCTATGATGGACAATGTGAGTTTGTGCATATTTAAAGCGCCATGGATGCCCAATAACGTCGAACATTCTTGGTGCGCTTTACACGCGCTTCTCTGCAATGTCTTACAATGATGCTATGGAAACTTTGCCCTTTTGTATGACAGTGGTTTCTCTTATTTAAGATGTGGAGTGGAGACTTTGTAGTCCACACCTCTCTCTCCATTCAGTCAGACAATGTCTGATGTCACACAGGACGTGAGC
>NW_026946060.1:15000-20000 GCF_034702125.1 Engraulis encrasicolus
AAAAGGGACCTTTAACCCACCCCTATCATATGGTAAATATAACAGAGTCATGCGTAACCTGGGGCGTCTATCATTCCAAATAAAATGACAAAAGATCTGCTTCATTTTGGCAAAAAAGTTAGTAGGAGGAGGAAGTGGTATGGTTTGAAAGAGGTAAAGGAGCTTAGGAAGAATATTCATTTTCAGAACGTTAATACGTCCAATCATGGACAGCGGCAGGGATTTCCATCTATTTATAGAGCCTGTTACAGATTCAACAATGGGGTCATAATTAGTGGGTACCAATGATTCCATTGTTGGTGTAATTTTAACACCTAGATATGTGAAACTATCCTGGACATTTTTAAAGGGAGTATGTAGCGGTGGGGTTTCTCTTTCTGAGCTTTTCAGGAACATAATTGTAGATTTTGTTGCATTAACTCTATAGCCAGAAAAGCTCCCAAATATTTCTATAGATTTCAGTAGGGCAGGTACAGATTTCTTCATGTTGGTCAGGAAAACAACAACATCATCAGCAAAGAGTGCTATTTTATTTTCAATACCTTCTATGTTGATACCGGTTATCTCAGGGTTGTTTCTGATTGTAATAGCCAGGGGCTCTATAGCTAATACAAAGAGAAGAGGTGACAAGGGACATCCTTGTCTTGTGCCTCTGGAGAGCGGAAATTGTTTTGACACTATGTGGTTTGTCAGAACTGACGCCCTGGAGTCATAGTACAGAATTTTAACCCAGTTCAGGAAATAACTGCCTATACCAAAACGTTGAAGAACTTCAAATAAGTATGTGTGTTCCACCATATCAAAGGCCTTTAATGCATCCAAACCTATCATGGCCATGTCAGGTGTTTCTTTTTTAGAGTGTATAATATTTAACACCCTGCGGATATTGTGGAAACCTTGTCTGCCCACAATAAAACCATTTTGGTCCGGCTCAATAATAGATGGCAAATGCTTCTCCAGTCGGCGTGCAAGAACCTTGGCAATAATCTTTGCATCATTATTGATCAAAGATATTGGGCGGTATGACTCACATTTTGTAGAAAGTTTGCCGGGTTTTAATATCAAAGTTATAAGAGCAGTCCTCAGCGTTGAGGGTAATTCACCTTTCTCTAGTGATTCCTCACACATCTCTAATAAGGGAGCAAGCAGCATACCTTTAAACGTTTTATATATGTCAATAGGAATGCCATCAGGCCCTGGTGTTTTCCCTCCTTTCATACTGTCAATGGCTTCTGATAGCTCAGACATAGATATTGGGAGGTTAAGTTCTTTTTGAGCATTATCATCCAACTTAGGTATGTCTATTTGGTTTAAAAACTCGTCAAGTGAGTGAGGAGTTGCTTTAGTTTCCGATGTATATAGTTTTGAATAGAATGTCTGAAAGTTTTTATTAATGTCTTGTAAATTAGTAATTGGTTTCCCTGCTTCAGACTCAAGTTCAAAGACTGCTCTCTCATTCTGTAATGATTTTATACGCCACGCCAGGAGTTTCCCTGCTTTTTCCCCTTGGTCATAGAATGTTTGTTTTAGTTTCATTAGACTAGACGCTGCCTTATTTGCTGATAACTCGTTATACTGAGCTCTGAGAATATCCAGTTTTTGTTTGGTCTCATTCGTATTGAGAATAGTGATTTCTTCTTCTAATTCTTTAATGTCTCTTTCCAACTCTATCAATTTTAAATGTTGTTTATTTGAGATACTGCTTGTATAGCTGATCATTTGTCCCCTGATAAAAGCCTTGAACGCCTCCCATCTAATTGACGCTGATGTCTGGTTGGTGTTTATTTTAAAGTAGACATCAATATTTGCCTTAAGAAATGTCAAAAACTTACTATCATGGATCCATCGTGGGCTCAATCGCCACACTGAAGGTCCTTTGCAAGCTCCAGTGACAGTATAGGAGAGCAACAATGGCGCGTGATCTGAAATGACAATACTTTTGTACCCACAGTCATTAATATTTTCTATAAGGGATTTAGAAACAAGAAAATAATCAATACGAGAGTATGAGTTATGAGTAGCTGAGTAGCAAGAGTATTCACGTTTAGATATGTTCTTATGTCTCCAAATGTCACATAGACCACATTTATTCATATGGTATTGAATTGCTTTCCTACTTTGAGTGTGTGTGACATCTATACCTGAGGATTTGTCAAGTGCTGGAACCAACGTGCAATTGAAGTCACCTGCTACGCAGAAGGCACCATATAGTGATGATAAGGTCAAAAATAAATTGTCATAGAAAGAGGCATCATCATTATTCGGCCCATATACACAAACCAAATTAATATCTTGACCCAATAATGAGCCTTGTACAACACAATATCTGCCCGCTGAGTCTAATATGGTATTGTGAATTTTTAATGGAACAGAGGAGTGAACTAGTATCGCTACCCCTCTTGCATGAGAAGAATATGAGGCTGCTATGATCTGCCCTGGCCATCTCCTTTTTAAGGGTGTAAGTTCAGATGAGAGTAAATGAGTTTCCTGAAGGAAAGCAATTTGTGTTTTTAGTTGTTTCAATCTGGAAGTTACTTGTTTCAGCTTCACCAACTTCCTAAGACCCCTTACATTCCATGAAATCATATTTACCCTTACCTCTCTGCTCATGATACCATAAATTGTAAATTAACCATTATTACTGTCATCTATAATCATAACATGTAATATTACCAACAATGTGCCTTCAAAATTAACATAAAACACACCAAACACAGGCCTATCCCAAACATGGCCAAACACCACCCCCATGCGTACAAAAACGCATATTCCCCCTCCCCCCCCTTGACCAGCGTCCCGGTCAGGCTCCAACCTGATCCTATAAAGGGAGCAGTGAGCAACCAATCGTCACAATGGAGAAAATTAAGCAGTAAACAACAAAATAATACCTTGGGTGTAAACTCCGCCCAGATATTTTTCTTTTTTTTTAAAAAAAAAAGTGAAAAATAATATTCTTTGTGACCAAAAAAATGTTTCACAGTCCACAGTAGGTTTAGTTTGGATCAATGTCTCTTACAAATGTTATAGTGCCACTGTAGTTACACACAAGTAGGTTACTGTTGACAATCTAGACCGTCAATCAGATCTATGGTATTATTGTAGTTTATTTTTACCCTTGTTCCTTGGAAGAGCCACCTCGGGCATCTCGTGTAGGTCTGTTGGAGCGTTCCAGCTTATCGACAAATTTCTCAGCCTTGGCAGGAGAGTTAAAGAAGTGCCAGGCGTCTTCGTGCCAAACTCGCAGTCGCGCAGGAAATATGAATCCATAGTCCATGTTCAAGTCTCTCAGCCGTGATTTGACGCCATCAAAAGGTTTCCGTTGCTTCTGGACTTTTGGTGACAGGTCCGGGAAAAACAACACCCGACTGTTATCGCATGTAACCTCCTTCAGACGTGCCGCATCCATCACTTTGTCCCTGTCACGAGCAGACAAGAATTTCACAAGCACAACGCGCGGTTTTGGCTCACTTTGTTGTTGTTGGGTTTGTGCTGTCGGCGTCGTAGGTAGGCTACCCAGCCGAAATGCTTGCTCGATGTTCAGATGATCCTCTATACCCAGTACTTGTGGAAGCCATGCCATCAGAAACGCACGGCAGTCTCGCTTTTCAGAGCCCTCGGGAATTCCGACCAGTTTAATATTGCAACGTCGGCGTTGATTCTCGATGTCTTCCATCTGCATAGCAAGCTTTTGAACTTTATCCCGTGTGGTGTCAGCCACTGCTGTGAGAGAGGTTATCTGGTCCTCCGCCGCACTAATGCGGTTCTCGGCTTCATTGAGTCTTTCGGAGACGGTCCCTATTGCATCTTTTATCTCGCGGTTAGAGGAGACCACTTCTTGTAGTGGAAAAGTCGCTCCTAACTTCATGTAGTTGCGTGTTAAAGTCATCTCTGAGCGATTGAATAGCTGACAGGATTTGACTCACATCGCTAGGTTCTTGATTTAGCATAGTGCTCTCCTCCTCAGCTTCGGACTCGTCCTCGCGTGGCACTTCAACGTCTTGTTTTTTAACTTTACTTGTCTGTTTTCTCCCTCTACCTCGTCCTTTCCCTCCCATAATACGACATTCAGACCTTAAGATTGATTTTGGTCACAATTCGCTCGATATTAACTGTTAAAACTTAAATGTTATTTGAATTCGGGCGGAGCCCTCAATCCAAGCGACCTTTCAGTTACGCGCCATAACCGGAAGCCTGGTGTGTTATCTAGCAGGTTAAACTTGATTACAGTTCCTCTAAATGTCACACTGTGCTTTTCTTTTGTTTTGTTTTGTTTTGTTTGGCTGGTTCTCTACAAGTAAGCTGCCTTGTGTGGTGGTTCATAACTACCGACGCTGCAGAGATCACAAGTTTTTATCTTGTGGTACACGACCCGTTCCCATCAGGCAGCGTTTTCTTCAAGTTAGCTGCTGCATTGTGTGGCAGTTTATACAATAGATCTGCAGAAATGAGACGATTTTTTATTAGAGCATCTTGTGGCAGACGAGATGACATTTCCCACGAGGCAGTGTCTGCAACCAAAGCATGTTAGCATGCTAATACACTAGCATCACTTAAAGGGGCACTTGTGTAAGATGGTGGCCAAAGTAAGTATTACAACTACGCATCTCATTGAAACTACTGTCTACTGCCCAACTGGATTTTTTCATGAATGTTTTCTAAATGATAAAAACTAATATTTGTTAGTATGACCAAAGCACAGTAAGTTTTGCAGCTAAAAAATGTCTGTTTGGGAAATTCAAAATGGCGGACCATGGAGAAGCTCTCCTTTTTCATGTAGGCCTATGACAAGTGGAATTTTCCCATTCATTATGAATACTTAGAAATTGATGGTGGTGGTAAGTATTCATGAGGAAGGTAGCATTAGTGATATCAATGGCCAGCATGAATTCTGGAAATAATCTGCTAAACATCTTACACAGTGCTCCTTTAATAGACTAATCCACTTAAACAGCTCAACAAACGGAGCTATTTGTATAATATTAAACCTGAAAGCATGCTAC
>NW_026946060.1:25000-42500 GCF_034702125.1 Engraulis encrasicolus
GTAGAGTAGAGTAGAGTAGTAGAGTAGAATAGAGTAGAGTAGAGTACAGTAGAATAGAGTAGAGTAGAGCAGAGTAGAGTACAGTAAAGTAGTGTAGAGTAGAGTAGAGCAGAGTAGAGTAGAGTAGAGTAGAGTAGAATAGAGTAGGGTGGTGTACAGTAGAGTATAGTAGAGTAGAGTAGAGTAGAGTAGAGTACAGTAGAGTAGAATAGAGTAGAGTAGAGTAGAGTAGAGTAGAGTAGAGTACAGTAAAGTAGAGTAGAGTAGAGTAGAGTAGAGTAGAGTAGAGTAGAGTAGAGTAGAGTACAGTAGAGTAGAGTAGAGTAGAGTAGAGTAGAGTAGAGTAGAGTAGAGTGGAGTAGAGTAGAGTAGAGTACAGTAGAGTAGAATAGAGTAGAGTAGAGTAGAGTAGAGTAGAGTACAGTAGAGTAGAGTAGAGTAGAGTAGAGTAGAGTAGAGTAGAATAGAGTAGGGTAGAGTAGAGTAGAGTAGAGTAGAGTAGAGTAGAGTAGAGTAGAGTAGAGTAGAGTAGAATAGAGTGGTGTAGAGTAGAGTAGAGTAGAGTAGAGTAGTGTAGAGTAGAGTAGAGTAGAATAGAGTAGAGTACAGTACAGTACAGTAGAGTAGAGTAGAGTAGAGTAGAGTAGAGTAGAATAGAGTGGTGTAGAGTAGAGTAGAGTAGAGTAGAGTAGAGTACAGTAGAGTAGTAGAGTAGAGTAGAGTAGAGTAGAGTAGAGTAGAATACAGTACAGTAGAGTAGATTAGAGTAGAGTAGTAGAGTAGTAGAGTAGAGTAGAGTAGAATACAGTAGAGTAGAGTAGAGTAGAATACAGTAGAGTAGAGTAGAGTAGAGTAGAGTAGAGTACAGTAGAGTAGAGTAGAGTAGAGTAGAATAGAGTACAGTAGAGTAGAGTAGAGTACAGTAGAGTAGAGTAGAGTAGAGTAGAGTAGAGTAGAATAGAGTACAGTAGAGTAGAGTAGAGTAGAGTAGAGTACAGTAGAGTAGAATAGAGTAGAGTAGAGTAGAGTAGAGTAGTAGAGTACAGTAGAGTAGAGTAGAGTAGAGTAGTAGAGTACAGTAGAGTAGAGTAGAGTAGTAGAGTAGAGTAGTAGAGTAGAGTAGAGTACAGTAGAGTAGAGTAGAGTAGAGTAGTAGAGTAGAGTACAGTAGAGTACAGTAGAGTAGTAGAGTAGAGTAGAGTAGAGTAGAGTAGAGTAGAGTACAGTAGAGTAGAGTAGAGTAGAGTAGTAGAGTAGAGTAGTAGAGTAGAGTACAGTAGAGTAGAGTACAGTAGAGTACAGTAGAGTAGAGTAGAGTAGAGTAGAGTAGAGTACAGTAGAGTAGAGTAGAGTAGAGTAGTAGAGTAGAGTAGAGTAGAGTAGAGTAGAGTAGAGTAGAGTAGTAGAGTAGAGTAGAGTAGAGTAGAGTAGAGAAGAGTAGAGTACAGTAGAGTAGAGTAGAGTAGAGTAGAGTAGAGTACAGTAGAGTAGAGTAGAGTAGAGTAGAGTAGAGTAGTAGAGTAGAGTAGTAGAGTAGAGTAGAGTAGAGTACAGTAGAGTAGAGTAGAGTAGAGTAGAGTACAGTAGAGTAGAGTAGAGTAGAGAAGAGTAGAGTACAGTAGAGTAGAGTAGAGTAGAGTAGAGTAGAGTACAGTAGAGTAGAGTAGAGTAGAGTAGAATAGAGTACAGTAGAGTAGAGTAGAGTAGAGTAGAGTAGAGTACAGTAGAGTAGAGTAGATTACAGTAGAGTAGAGTACAGTAGAGTAGAGTAGAGTAGAGTACAGTAGAGTAGAGTAGAGTAGAGTAGAGTAGAGTAGAGTAGAATAGAGTAGAGTAGAGTAGAGTAGAATAGAGTAGAGTAGAGTAGAGTAGAGTAGTAGAGTAGAGTAGAGTAGAGTAGAGTAGTAGAGTAGAGTACAGTAGAGTACAGTAGAGTAGTAGAGTAGAGTAGTAGAGTAGAGTAGAGTAGAGTAGAGTAGAGTAGAGTAGAGTAGAGTAGTAGAGTAGAGTACAGTAGAGTACAGTAGAGTAGAGTAGAGTAGAGTAGAGTAGAGTAGAGTAGTAGAGTAGAGTAGAGTAGAGTAGAGTACAGTACAGTAGAGTAGAGTAGAGTAGAGTAGTAGAGTAGAGTACAGTAGAGTAGAGTAGAGTAGTAGAGTAGAGTAGAGTAGAGTAGTTAAAGAGAAAACACGCACATCCGTCTCAAAAAATAGGGTGCAGGACCAACAAAAATACCATGAAAAAATTTGAATGAAAAGTCCGCGACACCAAGCTCCCGTTGCTCTTTTTAATGTAACGTTTCGGGCAGCATGCCCTTCATCAGACAATACAAATACAATGAAAACACCCTGTTTAAATACCCATGATCCCACAGGTGGTTCAACCCCCCACCCAGGTGATCCCCATTGACATCAACCACCTGGATAAAGTGACGTGTGCAATATTAACCCCTTGAGGCAGTGCAATATTTACAATATATACAATTACATAGGAAAATTCAGAGAAAAACCAAGAATACATGACCACATTTAGGGATACATCAGATCGTCATGCACATAGCCTTAATGGTAGACACAGAAGAGGAAGTCTATAATACATTATATACACACATCACAGGCAAAAATCATTTAAGTAGAGCAAGACACTGACAACACAGAACACATCAGTCCCACCAGGCAGCACCACATTGCAAAAATTACAAAAAAGGTCTCAGATCGAATTCTTCGTTGAGTCCTCTTGGGGCCAGTGTGTCAAGCGTGTAAATCCAGTAGGCCTCTCTTTTTAGTAGCAGGGAATTGATATCCCCACCACGGCTGGGAGGTCTGATGCGCTCAATGCCAATGTATCTTAGGGAGGCTACTGTGTGGGATGATTGTGTAAAGTGTAGCGCCACAGGACTTTTGCGGTCATGGTTGCGTATTGTGGACCTATGTTCTGCAATACGGGTTTTAAGGGGTCTTGTAGTTTTGCCAATGTAGGCTAGCCCACATGGGCATCGCAACATATAGATAACATTATTTGTGTTGCAGGTAATAGTGCCACGAATCTTAAATTCTTTGCCTGTGCGCGGGTGATTAAAAGATTTTGTCTTGTGGGTAAAATTGCATTGAATGCAGTTATTGCACTTGTAGTTCCCGCTAGGTGTCTGACGCAAAAAGTGCTGTGTGTGTGGTGGGTGGTGGGCCCTCACTAACATATTTCTCAGGTTTGGTGGGCGCTTAAACACAACTTTAGGAGGCAATGCAAAGGTAGAAAGGGCAGGATCTGACTCAATAATGTGCCAGTGCTTGTTGATGACAGATTGGAACTCCTTGGCCAGTGGTGAGTATTGGACCACACACATTAGATTAGGCTGTGTGCTAGCCTGTCTCCTTGTTTCTAGGCATTGTGTTTGGGACACCCCATGAAAGCGGTCCCGTGCACGGGATACCCACCCTGGTTTGTATTGTCTCTGGCTGAATCTTTGTTCTAGGTCTTGACTCTGCAATTCAAAGTCCTCATCTGTGCTGCAGATGCGCCTGATGCGGTTAAATTGAGAGAGGGGCAGAGATTTTTTCAGTGGGATCGGATGGTAGGAGTGCCCGTGTAATATTGAATTTCTGTCAGTTTTTTTGCGATAGAGCGTAGTGCCCAGTTTGTGAGACTTTCTGTATACTGTGATGTCTAAAAAGTTCATCTTTTGTGCATCATACTCCATGGTAAAATTGAGATATGGGCTTGCATTGTTCATGAAGGTGTGAAACTCCTTGAGCTGTGTTTCTGAGCCCCTCCACAAGAACCAGATGTCATCAATATACCTTTTCCAGTTGCTTATGTATTGTAGGTAAGGATTCCGCTGGTTGTCCCATATGCATTCCTTTTCGAAGTGTCCGCAGAACAAGGATGCAAAACTAGGGGCCATTTTTGACCCCATGCTCGTTCCTGACACCTGAAGGTAAAAGTCAGACCCAAAAAGAAAGTAATTAGATTTGAGTACAGTCTCAAGCAGGTCAACAATACATTGAGTACTGGGGGTACAGTCAGAACGCTGGTTCAGGAAGAACTCTGTGGCTTTCAGACCGCCTTCAAACGGCACATTAGTATACAGTGATTCAATGTCCATGGTCACCAGGTAACACTGTTCCTCTTGAATCTCAACGGTATTAATCATTTTGATGAACTCCATGGAATCTTTCACATATGAGGGTAAAGCTGTTACTAAAGGCTGGAGAAAAAAGTCGACAAAGGCCGATATGTTCTCTGTCAGAGAGCCAATGGAGGCCACAATTGGCCGGCCAGGTGGTATGTCTGTATACTGTTTATGTATTTTAGGGAGAGTGTAGAGCACTGGAATGATTGGTGCATCCACTGTCATGAAAGCATGCTCTCTTTTTGTGATGTCATTGTTGCTCAAAAAATTGTCAAGTTGTTGTTTGATCTCATCCTTAAAGGCAGAGGTTGGGTTTTGCTTTAGTTTTTTGTAAAATGTGGTGTTGTTTAATTGTCTTCTAATCTCTTCCTCATAAGATACACGATTCATAACGACAATAGCGCCCCCTTTGTCGGCACTTTGAATGACAAGCGTTTTCTTGCTTTGCAGGGCTTTCAATTCTGTTCTCTGAGCTTGTGTTAAATTGTCGGCAACCTTGTATTCTCTTTTCTTGGACAGCAGCATAGACACATCTTTCTCCACTAGTCTGCAGTAGGTGTCTACCGATGCATTGCGTCTCTTAGGTGGAATAAATGTGCTTTTACCTCTGAAGGGTGTAATGCCTCCTGTGGTCGTGGTGTCTTCCTGGGGTTTTCTCTGGTCTGAAGGGTCGTCCTCCACTGCAGGTAGCTGTGAGGGGGTGGCAGAAGGCGTGAGAGGGGTGGCATGATTACTGAAAAATTCCTTAAGCCTTAATGAACGAAAAAATTTGTGGAAGTCAACAATGGTCTCGAAGTTGTTACAATGTGTAGTAGGCACGAAAGATAGTCCTTTACTCAATGCGTTTACGCAATCCGTGGATAAAGGTGTGCTTGATAAATTTATCACATTTTGTACCTGTTGTGATTCCGCAGTTCCCATGTGTC
The DNA here is from genome assembly GCF_034702125.1 of Engraulis encrasicolus. Taxonomy (NCBI): domain Eukaryota; kingdom Metazoa; phylum Chordata; class Actinopteri; order Clupeiformes; family Engraulidae; genus Engraulis; species Engraulis encrasicolus. The sequence continues at coordinate 30,056 of NW_026946060.1, forward strand.
GTCTGGAAGACCTTAGCGAGCGCCTGCATTTTTTCCTCTTCCTTTGCCTTTTTGACGAGGCTGGCGAGGTGGACGCGCCTTGGTTTCGGCTAAAAAAGATCCACTTGCTTGTGAGAAGCTGCTCGACTCTGATTCATATTCCCCGTCAGTCGTGAGTTGGTGTGGTTCTTGTCGAGTACGGCTGTGCTGTTGTAAGTGCCTGGGTCTCGAACTTGGCCATTGTCTTGCTTTAGGATTTCGCCACTTTATCCAGGTGGTTGATGTCAATGGGGATCACCTGGGTGGGGGGTTTAACCACCTGTGGGATCATGGGTATTTAAACAGGGTGTTTTCATTGTATTTGTATTGTCTGATGAAGGGCATGCTGCCCGAAACGTTACATTAAAAAGAGCAACGGGAGCTTGGTGTCGCGGACTTTTCATTCAAATTTTTTCATGGTATTTTTGTTGGTCCTGCACCCTATTTTTTGAGACGGATGTGCGTGTTTTCTCTTTAACCACTGGACTCGACTTTACACAGCACTCCTTTCATTTTTGACTCCCTTTTTGAGACAACTTAACAAGTTCACCTCCTTCAGATTTCAAGATGAACCTTGACACACCGGCGTCCTTTGAGTTTTCTGAAGATGACTACAATAGAATCATACTGCAGGACTCTCTATTCAACAGTGAATTCGCTCAGGAGACGGCAAGTGGTTCAATTAAACAGCTACAAAAGTTAGAAGACAGAGAAACACGCCTTTTCCTACACGCTGTGACTCTGAGCGATTACATGAGGGCCAAGCGAATCCCAAGGGGGCTGAGAATAAACAAAGGACCGATAATAGGCAAAGAAAATACAACTTTTTGTGATCAGTGGACTGCTATCCTCAATAAGTGTTCCTTTGACTTGATGGCTCTCACCATCTAAGAAGCCACCGCGAGTCTCGCGACAGTTCGGGAGGAAATCTCGGAGATGAGAACTAATCTGAACAAGGAAGTGAGTGACCCGGCGAATTTCAAACAGTGCATGGAGGAATGTCAACAATTGAAACAAAAGCTAACCGCAGAGATCACCGCCTCCAAAAAGAAAAAGTTCGAAAGGAATGCTTCAGACTACGAACGAGGGAGAGTGTATCAGTGGCGAAATCCTAAAGCAAGACAATGGCCAAGTTCGAGACCCAGGCACTTACAACAGCACAGCCGTACTCGACAAGAACCACACCAACTCACGACTGACGGGGAATATGAATCAGAGTCGAGCAGCTTCTCACAAGCAAGTGGATCTTTTTTAGCCGAAACCAAGGCGCGTCCACCTCGCCAGCCTCGTCAAAAAGGCAAAGGAAGAGGAAAAAATGCAGGCGCTCGCTAAGGTCTTCCAGACGACACATGGGAACTGCGGAATCACAACAGGTACAAAATGTGATAAATTTATCAAGCACACCTTTATCCACGGATTGCGTAAACGCATTGAGTAAAGGACTATCTTTCGTGCCTACTACACATTGTAACAACTTCGAGACCATTGTTGATTTCCACAAATTTTTTCGTTCATTAAGGCTTAAGGAATTTTTTAGTAATCATGCCACCCCTCTCACTCCTTCTGTAGAGGTCGCTTCGCAGCTGCCTCTTCTCGAGCGGATAAAAACTTGGATTCAACGCGCGTCGTAGAAAAATAGAGTTCTGATTTATTTGCCACTCTTTCCAACTTATCTTACATGTACAACTAACTAAAAAGGATTCCAACTAAAGGCTCTATTTCGGAGGTTTCCACTAAACGCGGTTGAAAGATTGTTTGCCTCTACCACTCTGCCAGGCCATCTGAGTCAGGTGCTTTTATCAAAACGTCATGTCATAGCCAATTAGGCACGTCACTTCCAACAACCCAAACAGAGCGGCTCAAGCAAGACAATCCGACAACAAAATAAATAACAATAATTACCAAACTAGATTTCATAAACATAAATACCATCATTCATAACCAAAATATCCAAATAATAAATAAAAGGTTCCTGAAACACAAAAATAGGCAAAATGGCTCTAACATACCGGCCCCTAATTGAGCACAGTGTGGCAATTCAAAACACATATTCATAAGGAGCCATTCATTTCCAACAGCATTCAGGTTTCGCATAAGCACATAGCGCAAAAGTCTCTCAAGATTCAACATAAGTCCTTCAAGCGTTCAAAAAAATATATCCTTCAGAGCAAATAGTCCATTCAAAAAAGGAAAAAATCTGTTAGATTCAAAAATATAATCCACACAAAAAAGGTAATCCTTAGGGTTTCGAAAGGGAAATTCAGAAAATTGTCCTTGTATGCTTATTTCAGAGTCCATTATTCAAGCATCGAATTCAAAGTATCAAACTCAAAAGTTCATATTCATAAATCATATCATATTCAAAGTCCGATATTCCTTCATAGTTCGTACATTTCAAATAATTCAGCGATGCGCTCTGCATTCATACACACACACAAACGCACATTCGCACACACACAGCCACACACTTTCATTCAGTACACTGTTGTGTGTCAGTAAAGTATCATGTGTCCTGTATGTACTGTGGTGCGTGTTCTATGTGTTGTCATGTTAGTCGGGCCACATCTCTGAGGGGCGTCTCGGCATCCTTGAAATCCTACACTGCCAGCAGTCAGGCTTGCTTAGTAGGGCGCTTGCTTGTTCCTTCTCAAGCAGGTCTTTCTTGAGCTTCCAAGGCCATGCTGTAGCTCTATTCTCCTCCTTCTCCCATGAGGAGCACTGCTCTGTGAAGAAGGGAAGGGGATTCTGCTGGACTGCTGTGGCAGGAGTCCCTGCGGATTCGTTTACCTCTGGCTTGTGGTCAAGAGGTTCCAGGCGTTTCAGGAGATCTGAGTTAAGTATTGAACGAATGTTTTCAGAGTCAATCTGGAGGTGCGGACTGGAGATGTAGCTTGTCGGAGGGGTTTCTGTTCTCATTTCTGTAGGTGTGTTGTCAATTGGATTCGGAGCAGTTTGAATGTGTCGCCACTGTGTTTTGCGTGGCAGATTGCAAATGGGTGTCACTCTGTTTAACGTGTAGTCTGGAGGTTTCTGTCTGGTGCTCTGAGGTGGTTCCCACCTGCTGGCCAGTCGTAGGTCACCCGCTGCCCCATAGCCAGGATCACTGGCTTCGTAGAAGGGCTGCACTTGGGTGTCAGTAGCTTCAATTCCCGCTAGCCTGGGGCAATTTTTAAAGCTGAATGTCACCTCAGACTTCTTCACAGACTCCATATGCTTTAATCCTGGTGCTGTTGGGATTTCTTTGTCCCATCCGTAGTTCAGCATCCTTCCAGGAAGTGTAACGTTTGCGCATTCTGGGCCTTGCAGGGAGTTTGGAGAGGTAAGTTGAGAGGAAGCACAGTCGAAGATCACCATAGGCTCCTTCTGTTTGCAACAGGCCTTGTGATGGGGCATGTTCCGGAGTCTTCCATCAGTCTGGTGGATCTGTTCTTCCCTTACCATGCCAGCATGCTCCTTCAGAACATCCTTTCTAAGGCTGACTTGGTCTTTCTTCCTCATTCCTTTTCTTCCTGAAATTTTCCTCAGGCTCAGATGTCTTTGTTCAGCCATTTCCTTGTTGGCATTTCTGTGGTCATCTCTGCGGAATGGCAGTCGTAAATCGTAATGTCCTTTTCTGTTTCTAACAGGTTTGCTTAATTGTTTTAATTTCTTTTTGTAATCCATTTTTCCTTCCAGGTGAATCACTGATATCCCGTGGGATGTGATCTGTGGTCGGCCATGTTGGTCCACAGAAGAGCTGGTGCGCACAGGTACGGTCACTGTCCATCCTAGGGGTGTAAGGGTAGCATATGCGCCCTTGCCTTGGCTGTGAATTACCCTCAGTGGTTCTATGGCCTTCGGTACGTTCACTCCGATCAGCAGACCGACGTCAGCTCTGATAGACTTGAAGTGGACATCTCGTAGGTGAGGCCATTCTTTCAGATCTTCCTCACATGGTATGTTTTCTCTGTTGACAGGAATGGTGCGCTGTGTGAAGACCTCAGGAAGCGATATGAAGTTATCACCATCAAGGCTGCTTACTTCCAGTCCTCTCACACTGTAGGTCTGCACAGGCTTTTCCTGGTTCATGGTTCGTAAAAGTATTTCCGTCCTTCTTCCCTTCGCAGACAGTTGTTCCATCAGCGCCTCCGTACAGAAAGTTGCGGAACTTCCGGAATCGAGGAAGGCGTATGTTTGGACGATGCGAGCACCATTGGCCGTCTTCACCTTCACGGGTACTATCGGCAGTTTGAGGTTCGTAGTGCCGGCCCCTGTTTGGATGGTAGACACCATGCTCACTAAGACAGAGTTAGCCTCTGAGCTACTGGCACCATTCTTTACTGAAGAGATATCCGCATTCTGTGTAGCGCCATCTGGTGGACTGTTTCTGAAGTGCAGTATTGTAGGGTGCGTCTTTCCACATGAGTGGCATGTCAGGCGATCCATGCACGTCTTGCTTAGATGCCCTTTGCTCAAGCACCCGAAGCAAAGTCCACTGCTCTTCAGGAACTCCAACTTCTGGTCATGGGGTATTTCAATGATCTTTCGGCAAGACTCCATCGCATGGTTTCCTTTGCAGTACATGCAAGGACTCTCAAATGCAATTTTCATATTGACTGTGGTATTGGTGTCAGAATTCGAAGCATTCCATCTGTTGTTGGTATTCGTAGGTGCTGTGACTGGGGACACTGTTGTAGCAAAACTGTTTTTGCTTCCAGGCTTCATATGACGTGAATCTGTCACGCCTTGTCTTGGTTTTGCATTTCTTGTTGCATCCTGAATGTTGCCAAACACTGGGTCTTGCATGATTCGGACATGTCTTTCAATGAATTGGACTAGGTCGTGAAACTTGGGCCTCTGCTGAGTCTGCTCCACGTGGCTGCATACAGCAGACCGCCATCTTTCTCTGAGTTTGTATGGAAGTTTGGATACAATCAGCTTCATGTTCGAAGGCAAGTCAAGCTCTGACATGTATTGAAATGTTTGTGCTGCATTGTTGCAGCTTCGTAAGTATAGTGCATAGCTGTTAAGTTCATCAGCATCATCTGGACGAATCATGGCCCAGTCCAACGCTCCCTGTATATAAGCTGCCGAAATCTTGTACTCATCACCGAAGTGATGTTTCAGGCAGCTTCTTACTAATTCTTTAGGCTGTCCTGCCGTAAACTGTTCCAAGAAGTACAGTCGGTCCGCATAACTGTCCGTCTTGTCTTCAATGTTGTGTCTGAAAGCTCGCATGAAAAGCTGGTATTCTAAGGGGTCACCTTTAAACACAGGAACCTCTTTTTTGGGGAGAGAGGTCTGTGATACAACAGACATAAGCAGATTTGTCAGGTCTGACTGTGCTGTAATGTTCATGGGGCTGGATGCGCCCCCTGCAGGAGTAGACTGACTTCCCATCTGTTGGCTGACTGTCTTACTCGCAGTAGGTCTGGATGTTGCACGTTTCACCAGTGGGTTCGCTGTTGGTGGTGGTATTGTTGTGGTAGTTGTCGTTTTAGTCATGGTTGGTGTTGAGCTGGGTGTTGGTGCTGCTGCAATGTGATGTGCTCTCATGGCTGTTTGCAGAGGCGTTTTCGGCACGGCACCTAGATTAGCAAAGTGAGGTACAAGCATTGAGTCCACTCTGCTGTCTTCAGTTGCCATGGTTTCGGTAGGTCTGTGTTGGTCCGTTTCCAGGTATTCCTGCAGGTAAGTATTCATGTCATCTCTAGGTTCAAAAGTTTGTTTTTCTGTAGCGTCATGTTCCATTTCATTAAGCACCTTTAGTTTTGCATTTTTCACAGCAATATCTTCTTTCAATTGCAGTGCTTCCATCTTGGCTTGCAAGTCATGTTTCTCTTTCAGAGTCTCTGCTTTTGCTAGCAATCCTGCTCTTTCTACGGTCAATTCAGCTTTGGTTGCCGACACATAAGAGCTCTTGGATGAGCGTGAAGAGCGTGAAGAACGTGAGGATCGTGAGCTGCCTTTTGACACCCTTGATGCACTATCACTTGGCCCAACCAGTGTTTGGGGGTCTACAAGTTGTAGTGGTTGTTCATGTTGTGTTAGTGAGTGTGGTTCATGATGTGGTGGGTCAACATTATGTTGTGCGAGTGGGACTACTTCATGTTGTGTTACCCAAGCATCAGTATCAGTAATGAATGTATGGAATGTTGCCATCTTAGGTTCATACCAATCAATGTTTTCACTCTCTTTCATCTCATCAGACAGCAGCGCTTGCACAGACTCATGACACACACTAAAATCACTCAGAATTATTTTAAACCCAAGCAAATCAACCTTCACAACAGCAACATCAATATTTTCTTTCATCATTCTTTTCAAGTCATTCATTTTGCGAGTGCAGTGGCCGAGTTTGCCGCGCCTCGTAGCACTCAGTGATTTAAATGACGGCTCTGGTTCAGGTAGTGGCTCAGATCCAGTAGCCACCTGCACTTCATCAGTGTTTGCTATGTCGGAGCTAGTGGGCTCCGTATTGGCATCCTTGTTTGCCATGTCGGAGCTAGTGGGCTCCGTATTGGCATCCTTGTCAGACATGTTAACAATGTAGCAATGTCAATGGCAAAGTTCAAAGCCGTATCAATAACAAAAAAGAAAAAGTCGGAATTTCAGTTCACAGTTCAGTTCCACGCGCATTCAACAGTGTTCATCCACATGCGCGCACAAACCATAGCCCACACGGAGGCAGGACTATTCAAAAAATAGTCTATAATTCCATGAAGCATCAAAAAGTTACAAAAAGCAGTTCTTTGCACTCTCAGTAATTGTAGCAAACGAAAAATGTTCTTGGTATCAACGAAAAAAGGCGTCTGTCTCAGTATTCCACGTTACAAATCTTCACTTCTCAACAAAAAATGCGAGCCTTGGCGCATGGCCTATTGTCCTTCCAAACACAGTCTTTCGAAAAAAAAGTAACCGCGCTCACCTCGTCTGTCGATCAAAGTAATGTTCCAGGCTACTCACAAAACTGTAGGACAATCCAAGGAACGTCTTCAAGTAATCCAAAGAAGAAGCGAATCTTTGTCCGTCCACATCCGAAGTTTGAGACAATCTTTCAACTTAATGTAGAGGCCGCTTCGCAGCTGCCTCTTCTCGAGCGGATAAAAACTTGGATTCAACGCGCGTCGTACAAAAATAGAGTTCTAATTTATTTGTCACTCTTTCCAACTTATCTTACAGGTATCATCAACTAAAAAGGTTCAAACAAAAGCTCTATTTCGGAGGTTATACTAAACGCGGTTGAAAGATTGTTTGCCTCTACCGCTCTGCCAGGCCATCTGAGTCAGGTGCTTTTATCAAAACGTCATGTCATAGCCAATTAGGCACGTCACTTCCAACAACCCAAACAGAGCGGCTCAAGCAAGACAATCCAACAACAAAATAAATAATAATAATTACCAAACTAGATTTCATAAACATAAATACCATCATTCATAACCAAAATATCCAAATAATAAATAAAAGGTTCCTGAAACACAAAAATAGGCAAAATGGCTCTCACTCCTTCTGCCGCCCCCTCACAGCTACCTGCAGTGGAGGACGACCCTTCAGTTCAGAGAAAACCCCAGGAAGGCACGACCACAGGAGGCATTACACCCTTCAGAGGTAAAAGCACATTTATTCCACCTAAGAGACGCAATGCATCGGTAGACACCTACTGCAGACTAGTGGAGAAAGATGTGTCTATGCTGCTGTCCAAGAAAAGAGAATACAAGGTTGCCGACAATTTAACACAAGCTCAGAGAACAGAATTGAAAGCCCTGCAAAGCAACAAAACGCTTGTCATTCAAAGTGCCGACAAAGGGGGCGCTATTGTCGTTATGAATCGTGTATCTTATGAGGAAGAGATTAGAAGACAATTAAACAACACCACATTTTACAAAAAACTAAAGCAAAACCCAACCTCTGCCTTTAAGGATGAGATCAAACAACAACTTGACAATTTTTTGAGCAACAATGACATCACAAAAAGAGAGCATGCTTTCATGACAGTGGATGCACCAATCATTCCAGTGCTCTACACTCTCCCTAAAATACATAAACAGTATACAGACATACCACCTGGCCGGCCAATTGTGGCCTCCATTGGCTCTCTGACAGAGAACATATCGGCCTTTGTCGACTTTTTTCTCCAGCCTTTAGTAACAGCTTTACCCTCATATGTGAAAGATTCCATGGAGTTCATCAAAATGATTAATACCGTTGAGATTCAAGAGGAACAGTGTTACCTGGTGACCATGGACATTGAATCACTGTATACTAATGTGCCGTTTGAAGGCGGTCTGAAAGCCACAGAGTTCTTCCTGAACCAGCGTTCTGACTGTACCCCCAGTACTCAATGTATTGTTGACCTGCTTGAGACTGTACTCAAATCTAATTACTTTCTTTTTGGGTCTGACTTTTACCTTCAGGTGTCAGGAACGAGCATGGGGTCAAAAATGGCCCCTAGTTTTGCATCCTTGTTCTGCGGACACTTCGAAAAGGAATGCATATGGGACAACCAGCGGAATCCTTACCTACAATACATAAGCAACTGGAAAAGGTATATTGATGACATCTGGTTCTTGTGGAGGGGCTCAGAAACACAGCTCAAGGAGTTTCACACCTTCATGAACAATGCAAGCCCATATTTCAATTTTACCATGGAATATGATGCACAAAAGATGAACTTTTTAGACATCACAGTATACAGAAAGTCTCACAAACTGGGCACTACGCTCTATCGCAAAAAAACTGACAGAAATTCAATATTACACGGGCACTCCTACCATCCGATCCCACTGAAAAAATCTCTGCCCCTCTCTCAATTTAACCGCATCAGGCGCATCTGCAGCACAGATGAGGACTTTGAATTGCAGAGTCAAGACCTAGAACAAAGATTCAGCCAGAGACAATACAAACCAGGGTGGGTATCCCGTGCACGGGACCGCTTTCATGGGGTGTCCCAAACACAATGCCTAGAAACAAGGAGACAGGCTAGCACACAGCCTAATCTAATGTGTGTGGTCCAATACTCACCACTGGCCAAGGCGTTTCAATCTGTCATCAACAAGCACTGGCACATTATTGAGTCAGATCCTGCCCTTTCTACCTTTGCATTGCCTCCTAAAGTTGTGTTTAAGCGCCCACCAAACCTGAGAAATATGTTAGTGAGGGCCCACCACCCACCACACACACAGCACTTTTTGCGTCAGACACCTAGCGGGAACTACAAGTGCAATAACTGCATTCAATGCAATTTTACCCACAAGACAAAATCTTTTAATCACCCGCGCACAGGCAAAGAATTTAAAATTCGTGGCACTATTACCTGCAACACAAATAATGTTATCTACATGTTGCGATGCCCATGTGGGCTAGCCTACATTGGCAAAACAACAAGACCCCTTAAAACTCGTATTGCAGAACATAGGTCCACGATTCGCAATCATGACAGCAAAAGTCCTGTGGCGCTACATTTTACACAATCTTCCCACACAGTAGCCTCCCTAAGATACATTGGCATTGAGCGCATCAGGCCCCCCAGCCGTGGTGGGGATATCAATTCCCTGCTACTAAAAAGAGAGGCCTACTGGATTTACACGCTCGACACACTGGCCCCAAGAGGACTCAACGAAGAATTCGATCTTAGACCTTTTCTGTAATTTTTGCAATGTGGTGCTGCCTGGTGGGACTGATGTGTTCTGTGTTGTCAGTGTCTTGCTCTACTTAAATGATTTTTGCCTGTGATGTGTGTGTATATAATGTATTATAGACTTCCTCTTCTGTGTCTACCATTAAGGCTATGTGCATGACGATCTGATGTATCCCTAAATGTGGTCATGTATTCTTGGTTTTTCTCTGAATTTTCCTATGTAATTGTATATATTGTAAATATTGCACTGCCTCAAGGGGTTAATATTGCACACGTCACTTTATCCAGGTGGTTGATGTCAATGGGGATCACCTGGGTGGGGGGTTGAACCACCTGTGGGATCATGGGTATTTAAACAGGGTGTTTTCATTGTATTTGTATTGTCTGATGAAGGGCATGCTGCCCGAAACGTTACATTAAAAAGAGCAACGGGAGCTTGGTGTCGCGGACTTTTCATTCAAATTTTTTAGAGTAGAGTAGAGTACAGTAGAGTAGAGTAGTAGAGTACAGTAGAGTAGAGTAGATTAGAGTAGAGAAGTAGAGTAGAGTAGAATAGAGTAGTAGAGTAGAGTACAGTACAGTACAGTACAGTAGAGTAGAGTAGTAGAGTAGAGTAGAGTGGAGTGGAGTGGAGTGGAGTAGAGTAGAGTAGAGTAGAGTAGAGCAGAGCACAGGAGAGTAGAGTAGTAGAGTAGAGTAGAGTAGAGTAGTAGAGTAGAGTAGAGTAGTAGAGTAGAGTAGAGTAGTGTAGTGTAGTAGAGTAGAGTAGTAGAGTACAGTAGAGTAGAGTAGAGTAGAGTAGAGTAGAGTACAGTAGAGTAGAGTAGTAGAGTACAGTAGAGTAGAGTAGTAGAGTAGAGTAGAGTAGAGTAGAGTAGAGTAGAGTAGAGTAACTTTATTAATCCAAATTCAGGCTAGTGATATTGGCTATAATTACAGTGAGTCCAATATGTATTTGATCCCTTGCTGATTTTGTTGGTTTGCTTACTAACAAAGACATGATCAGTCAATAAATGTTATGATAATATGTATTCTAATATGGAGAGACAGAATATCAAAAAGAAAATCCATAAATTAACTGAAGAGAATATATATTAATTTATTTCCATTTCATCGAGCAAAATAAGTATTTGATCCCCTGCCAACTGATTACAGTTCCGGGCCCACAGACCAGATGGGCACTTCCGATCAACTTGTCATCTGAATTAAAGACACCTGTACATACTAACATGCATAAAAGACACATTGAATCAGCAGAATCAGTCCATAGTATGAGTGAATCAGTCACACTCCAACCTCACCAGCATGGGAAAGACCAAAGAGTGGTCAAATGATATCAGGGACACAATTTTAGACCTGAACAAAGATTAAATGGGCTGCAAAGCCACAAGAAAGAGACTGGGTATTAATGACCCAGCTGTTGATGCATTTCTTCCAAAATGTGAGGAATACAAAATGGCTATCCATCAGCCTGTCTGGGGTTCTATACAAGATTTGACCTTTTGTAGGGATTTGATAATCATGAAAACAGAAAGAAATCACCCTAGAGCTATACGGTATGAACTAGGCAATGATATCAAAGCTACTGACCAAAATCACTGAGAAAACTACTGGTAGCACTTAATGCCACAGAGGTTTAAAATCCTGTAGTGCACACATGGTACCTTTACTTCAGAAGGAACCTGTGCAGTCCCACTTGAGGTTTGCCAACGGACATCAGACTGATTTAGGATATGATAAGGAGGTGCTGTAGTCAGATGAAACCAAAATCAAGATGTTTGGCATTATCACAATTCAATGTGTTTTGAGAAAGAGTACTACTGTCTATGATCCCAAGAACACCCTCCTCACCATCATGCATGAAAGTGGTATCATTATGGTTTGAGGGTGAGTGTGTGGCCAAGGCACAGGACAACTTTACATCGTCAACGAATGGATGGAGGGAGACATGTAATGTGCAATCCTGAGTGCAAACGTCCTTCCCTCCACCACTACACTGAAGGGTGGGCCATTTGTGGATCTCCCAACATGACAATAATACACAACATACAGTCAAAGCAACGAAGGAGTAGCTCAATAAGAAGCATATTAAAGTCGTGAAGTGGCCTAGACAGTCTCCAAATATTAACCCTATAGTAATTCTATGGAGAGAAGTGAACCTCCCATTTGCCAAGCTACAGCCACAAACTATTAATGTTTTAGAGATAATGTGCAAAGAAAAATGGGCAAAAATATTTTCTACTATATGCACAAACATTGTCATCAACTGAAAGAAGCATCTGACCTCAGTGCCAGACAACTAGGGCTTTGCCACAAAGCACTTTATCTTCTTTAGCTACAGGGGTCAAATACTTATTTGCCTAAATTAAATACAAATAAATTAAAATATATTATTTTAAGTTATTTTCTGGAATTTATTTTTGATATTCTGTCTCTCCATGTTTGAATACATATTATCATAAATTTATAGACTGATCATGTCTTTATTAGTGGGCAAACCGGCAAAATCAGAAAGGGATCAAATACATATTGGACTCACTGTATGTTCTCTTTTGAAAGTCGCTTTGGTTATAAAGCGTCTGCCAAATGCAATGTAATGTAATGTAATGTAATGTAATCAGGGCTCTAAATTAACGCACGCCAACACGCCAAATGCGGGTGAAAAATCATTTTGGCTGGTAGAAAAAATCATCCACTAGCCAAATTGGCCGGTAGCGCGTGCCCGACTGAATGTTAAACAGCTGCACGCACAGATCTGTAGCTGCCGTCTGATGAACGTCAAAACGTCGCCTACATTACCCATGAACATTA
>NW_026946060.1:55000-57500 GCF_034702125.1 Engraulis encrasicolus
ACGCGCACGCATGTGTGTGTGTGTGCGTGTCTCTGTGTGTGTGTGTGTGTGTGTGTGTGTGTGTGTGTGTGTGTGTGTGTGTGTGTGTGTGTGTGTGTGTGTGTGTGTGTGTGCGTGCGCGCGCGTGTGTTGAGCTTTGCTGAGCTGGTGTGCGGTCGTCACTGCTGACAATGTTCTGACAGGCTCTGAGTTGTACAAACTGGGTTGAGAAGGTGAGAGTTGTGTCAATGTGCTTTATCAGAACTGCCAACCTTTGGGCACTCTAACCACTGTCTGTACAGCATCTGTGTGTTTAGTCGGTGCAGGACGGTAAGGGTGGGGTTCAAACCTGCAAACACTCTGATCTTACGTCCACCTCCCTAACCACTAGGCCACAGCTGATCTGATTCTCTATAACTGATTCCTATAACTGTATATAGCGAGACCAGTAACGAGATTGTGATTGGTGGACATTTAAGGGGATGTAGAGGTGAGTGGCCTACCTCAGAATTCGACTTCTTTGAATCTTGTTATTGTGTGAAACTGGTTGTATTTGTGGCTCCCATTGAGTTATATGCCGTCCTTCCTTGTGGACGTTTAGCGTAACACAGGGTAGATTTGGGGTCATCATATGCTGTGGGCTTCTGCTGAGGTGTTAGGTGTTGAGGTGCTGAGGAAACAGAGTGGTGACATACAAATAAACTTACTATTGTTGTTGTTATTATTATTGTTGTAGTCTGAGGTGTTTGGTGAGCCGAGAACAGCAGAGTGGAGCTATACAAACTATACAAAGTTATTATTATTATTATTACTATTATTGCTGTTGTTGTTGTTTTGTTGTTATAGTTATTATTGCTGATGTGTGAGGTGTTTGTGTGAGTCGAGGACAGCAAACCTGTAGAGCTGCATTCTCCATCTTAGACGCCTGTTGCCATTTTAGACATGTAGGGGTTTACCGTCACACTTACACAACACTTTTACTTTCGCTATCGACATGATGTTCACACTGCCTACACTTGCAGTAGGCCTACTTCTTACGATGTCTTACTCTAAGGCATGTTGTGCATTGGCTATGGTGTGTATGGTTTGTGTGTGTGTGTGTGTGTGTGTGTGTGTGTGTGTATGGTTTGTGTGTGTGTGTGTGTGTGTCTACTTAACCCTGAGCTAACGTACTTTAAAAAAACAACATAACCCCACTTGGCATGTGCTCCTGTTGTTCTGTATATTTCCTGCACTTTGTATTTCCATATTTCCAAGAGCAATTTGTTTGTGGCTAGGTATTTGTATTTGTTTGTGGCTAGGTATTTGTATTTGTTTGTGGCTAGGTATTTGTATTTGTTTGTGGCTAGGTATTTGTATTTGTTTGTGGCTAGGTGTTTGTATTTGTTTGTGGCTAGGTATTTGTATTTGTTTGTGGCTAGGTATTTGTATTTGTTTGTGGCTAGGTGTTTGTATTTGTTTGTGGCTAGGTGTTTGTATTTGTTTGTGGCTAGGTATTTGTATTTGTTTGTGGCTAGGTATTTGTATTTGTTTGTGGCTAGGTGTTTGTATTTGTTTGTGGTGAAGTATTGTAGCTACGGAGGAGCAGGGCCTCTGTGGGTTTTGTTTGTAGTATGAAGGAGGACTGCTGCATGTATCGGGTGACATATTATGACGAATCATCAGAGATGATATACAGTTCCTCTGGTGATTTCATTATAGGCTATTGTATCCTGTCTAGGACTACGCATGTATCGGGTGACATATTATGACGAATCATCAGAGATGATATACAGTTCCTCTGGTGTTTTGATAATAGGCTATTGTATAGCCTGTCTACATATAGTTCCCTGGTGTTTATAGGCTATTGTATAGCCTGTCTACATACAGTTCCTCTGGTGTTTTGATAATAGGCTATTGTATAGCCTGTCTACATACAGTTCCTCTGGTGTTTATAGGCTATTGTATAGCCTGTCTACATACAGTTCCTCTGGTGTTTATAGGCTATTGTATCGCCTTTTCTACATACAGTTCCTCTGGTGTTTATAGGCTATTGTATAGCCTGTCTACATACAGTTCCTCTGGTGTTTATAGGCTATTGTATAGCCTGTCTACATACAGTTCCTCTGGTGTTTATAGGCTATTGTATAGCCTGTCTACATACAGTTCCTCTGGTGTTTATAGGCTATTGTATAGCCTGTCTAGGCATATAGTTCCTCTGGTGTTTTGATAATAGGCTATTGTATAGCCTGTCTACATATAGTTCCTCTGGTGTTTTGATAATAGGCTATTGTATAGCCTGTCTACATACAGTTCCTCTGGTGTTTATAGGCTATTGTATAGCCTGTCTACATATAGTTCCTCTGGTGTTTTGATAATAGGCTATTGTATAGCCTGTCTACTACGGTCTGGTTCCAATCTGAATTAGTTTAGTTTAGTTAGCCTACCTGATGCCATGGTGATACATGGTAGTGTTGAATGTAGGCTATAAGGGCAGTCAGTTAGGGCGTCAGACTTGTAGCCCAGAGGTTGTCGGTTCGAC
>NW_026946060.1:62500-82500 GCF_034702125.1 Engraulis encrasicolus
GCACATCAAAATATCAAACTTTTGAGTAAAATTATGCTATCAGTCAAAGTATTTAACTATTCAGTCTCATCCCTTGTGTTGTGTTTAGTATTATCAAATATAAAAAGCATTTTATTGGCCCTGTCCCAACTTTTTTGGGATTTGTTGCCAGGGTGAAATTTTAAATGATCACATAATTACCTCAAAACAATAATTCTGCTCGACTTTAACAACTGATATGTTGTCTGTACATAATGCTCTACCTTATTAACATATTAGATGTTTTGAAAATGTCAGCATTTTGATTTTATTCACAAAATACAAAGTGTCCCAACTTTTTTGGAATCCGCTTTGTATATCTTTCTCTCTCTCCTGCTCTCTCTCCCCCCCCCCCCCCCCTCTCTCTCTGCCTTCTCGGCACATGGCCCTCGGCAGCGGGGGGCGACACAGCACAACACTGACGTCAGCGGAGCAGCGCCTCCCTCCCTGCCGATGGCCAGCTGCCAGCCGAACCTGGCCAAACTGAAACGGGCCGCGCATCTTTAACTTGTCAAAGGAAATCTAACGGTTCCGGTCCAGACTTCATGTAACTCCACGCTGCTCTCTTCTGGGGGTTTGCCGTTGTTCCGAAGTAAGTTTGCAGGCCTTGTGACTTGTCACTCACTTGACACACTGACGAGTTATGCTAACGGGATAGCCGCGCTAGCTAGCTCCTAGCCACTGGTGCTGCCTGGTTTGTTTATCGTTATTGTGACATTTGCAGAGCATCGAAGTTGTTAAAATTGCGGACTTTCTCCCCCGTATTTTCGAGCGACTTCATCTCGTTTCGTCCGTGACCCGACAGCACGTTAACATCGTCCTTATTTAGCGGAGTTTGTACTTTGTGAAACTTACCTGTGCTGTGTTTGTGTGTGTGGGTGGCATCAAGTGGCCACAGTGTTTACATCGGAGAGGGGCAGGCAGGCAGACAGTGCCAGTCGCGGGTCTAGCACCGCAGGGTTTTCTAAAGGGGCTGTGGTGGTAGCCAGTTTGGTGTCTGATGATGAGAGAGCTTTTGCCATGAACTAGACGTATCTAGTAACCCTTATACAGGAGAGTCGTGACAGTTCTCTCTCTCTCTGTGTGTGTGTGTGTGTGTGTGTGTGTGTGTGTGTGTGTGTGTGTGTGAAGTGGACCACAGTAGTTTGGCTTCAACCAGTGAACTTTAGAATGCAAATACACTTGTCATAGATGTGTCACTGTCAAGCAGTAGGCCCACTGCTGGAGTCCCAGCCTGACTACCATCGACTCTCAAATCTCTTCGAGACTTGGTCTGACCAAGAGCATTGGTGTCCCAGCCAGCCTGCCTGCTGCCCAGGGGAAAAAGCCCTTGATGGCCTTCTGAGTGATAGAACAGGGGTTTCCAAACTTAACCCCACCCCCCCATGCCACTAGATTCCAGCCAAGGCCCCCCATATACCACTAGATTCCAGCCAAGGCCCCCCATATACCACCATATTCCAGCCAAAGCCCCCTTAAACCACTAGATTCCAGCCAAGGCCCCCATATACCACTAGATTCCAGCCAAGGCCTCCATATACCACTAGATTCCAGCCAAGACCCCCCATATACCACTAGATTCCAGCCAAGCCCCCCCCCCCATATACCACTTGATTCCAGCCAAGGCCCCTTGACATGGGCAGTGCCACACTATTTGCACCCTGTTCCACAACTCGATGGAGTTGGTACATTCCTAAACCTGCCCAAGTTTGAGAGAAAGCACAATACTATGAACATGGTAAAGAACAAAGTGATAACTCAGTCATGGTACCGTGTATCCTCCATCGGTCTACCCTTTTTTGTATTCAAACACGGATAGAATTTTCCTTTTTTAAATCTCACCTCAGGAGAAGTGGGTGGACTGCGCACCCCCACGTACCACCACGCCCACTACACCCCTGCAGTGCTCTACTGAGACTGTTTAGCTCAGTGTTTTATTTTGAATGAATTTGAATTGATCAAATGATACATTTTATTTGGCTATATTCTCTCTCTCCAACCTGCTGCATCCCCCTGGCATTTAATATAGTGTTGTGATGTCTTGGTGTCTGGTCCTTAGTGGAGGGATTTGAAGAGGGCTCAATGGAGACTCTAGAGCAGGGCTGAACCTCTGTGTCGAGGGCCGTTTTAATGTTATTCAGCTTCACATGAAATATGACATATTTTGTAAAGGAATCTTAGAAAATGCATTTGAAATACAATTAAGTTATATTCAGGGAACCTAAAGAATGTGGCGTTTGTTTAAAATGTGGCTGCCTTCAATATAGGCCTAAAGTGAAGGGGAACATCCTGGTTTGTGTTCATAGTACAGCCCTCGAATGAATTTGAAATGGCCCTTCAAATGAGAACGGTTCTCTTGAGGCAGCATCATCCCTTTAGCGTTTAATCTAAACTCTACTGCTGTGGAGTCGTATTAAATACAGTATTAATCTGATGTCTATATGGTGTGTTAAATACAGTATTTATATGATGTCTTGGTGTCTTGTCCTTAGTGGAGGGGTTTGGAGAGGGCCTGCTGGAGACGCTAGACGCTGATTCCCAACCTATGGGCCGGGGCCCAATGGTGGGCCCTGAAGGTATTCCAAGTGGACCTTGAAATCATTTTCCAAAAATAATAATCATATTTTGGTGTGTGTTGTTGTTGATTTATTTGAGTTTTATTCTTAATTGGGTCAGAGGTGGGCCCCGAACATTTTTGACAATTTCGAGTGGGCCCCAAGTTGGAAAAGGTTGGGAACCCCTGCTCTAGAGCCAGCATCAGCTCTCCTCTACATGGACTCTTCTCTCCTCTCTCTAATCCAGTGTTTCTCAAACTTTTCCAGACTGCGGACCACTTTGTTCGCAAAAATGTTCAGGGACCACCTGTCAACTGAATTGACAGTTGATGGGTGCTAATTTGACACTGCTTATTTTGATGCAGATCACATGCTTTTTTATTCACATTACAAGCCTGTCTTATTGTGGTTAAAACATGACTTCAGCTATGTTTAGCTTTGTAATAATGTTACAAATGAAGCCTACTGCTAGCTTGCCTTGGAAATGAGAAATCTCCTCATGGACCACCTGAGCTGTGTCGCGGACCACCAGTGGTCCCTGGACCACATTTTGAGAATCACTGCTCTAATCTAAACTGTACTGCTGTGGAGTAGTATTAAATATTATTAATATTATTATTACATTATATATTATTATTACATTATATATTAATATTACATTATATATTATTATATTTATGTATGTCTCCTCCTCAGTGGAGGGGTTTGAAGAGGAGCAGTATTTAATCTATACTGTACTGGTGTATTTAATACAGTATTGATATGATGTCTTGTCCTCAGTGGAGGGGTTTGAAGAGGAGCAGTATTTAATCTATACTGTCCTGGTGTATTTAATATAGTATTGATATGATGTCTTGTCCTCAGTGGAGGGCTATGAGGAGCCGTTGGAGACGCTGCAGGCCGCATCATCTCTCCTCAGACTAGTATTTAATCTATACTGTACTGGTGTATTTAATATAGTATTATATTATTATTATTATTATTATTTATCTCCTCCTCAGTGGAGGGCTTTGAAGAGCCGTTGGAGACGCTACAGGCCGCATCAGCTCTCCTCAACATGGACTCCTCCCCACAGACTAGTATTTAATCTATACTGTACTGGTGTGTTTAATACAGTAGTATATTATTATTATTATTATTATTATTTATCTTCTCTACAGTGGAGGGGTTTGAAGAGGAGCAGTTGGAGACGCTACAGGCTGCATCAGCTCTCCTCTCTCTAATCTAAACTGTACTGTAGAGTAGTATTAAATGCTAATAATAATAATAATAATATTATAGGGTCATTCCACGCCAAATCAACAAGAGCCCGAACACTTAGGTCTCAAAAAATTCTGAAAATATTACTGAGTGTACCCATGGTACTTAAGAGAAACACTGTTACTTTATTTGAATGTAAGATGTATACTCTCCATGGTACAGCCAATTTCACTGGGGGAGGGGGGTGCCCATTTTGTTCACACACTTTTTTTTGTCAAAGTTCACAAGCCCGTAGCTCAATAACTAAACCATGTAGGAAGCTCAGATTTGGCATGCTGGTACATAGATAGGAATAGTTTGTTGCAAAACTGTCAGTTTTGGTCTGTATGATCCTGCATCGTCATAGCATTCCCTCAAATATGATACAAATTGTACTGGAGTTTTTGGCTGTGCTCTGTTATGGCCTTCAGAAGACATATTTGTTCCCAACATAGCCTCATGAATTTCCCCCCTTGTAGAGACAAGTAGGAACACTCTCATAAAAAGCTATAAATAGAAAGGAAACCCCATCAGTGTTTGACCAGAAGACCTCACAAGTCTGACAAATAATTTTGAGTGTCATTTTCAGAGCTCCAGAACCCCTTGTGGGATTGTCCACAGATTTTTATTTTATTTTTTTCTTCATTCTCCATGAATTCTTCTTTTTAAAAATGCCAATGAGACTTGTCTTATGTGACGTTTTCCTTTTTAATCTCCAACCTGAACATGGGCAACATGCACATTGAAAGCAATATGTTTTCTATGCGTTTCTTCCGCTGCCATCTGCTGGTCAAAAAAAGTAACGACATGACTCTTTGTGCCTGACCTACTGTCTCTTTTGGTGTGCGAACCGGCTCCCACATTGAACGCTCCTGAAATCATTGAAATTGAAAGGGATACCTGCACCCCTGCACAGGGACTCTCGGGTGATCATGTCTGGACAAAATTTGCATTTGATTATTTAGTCTTTACATTAAATGTTATCGAAATCATGTTGCTCTCTTTTTGCATTTTGCCCATGTTCAGGGTGGAAATTAAACACGAAAACATCACATAAGACAAGTCTCATTGGCATTTTTAAAAAGAAGACTTCATGGAGAATGAAAAAAAAAAAAAAAATCTGTGGACAATCCCACAAGGTGTTCTGGTGCTCTGAAAATGACACCCAAAATGATTTGTCAGACTTGTGAGGTCTTCTGGTCAAACACTGATGGGGTTTCCTTTCTATTTATATATTTTTATGGCAGTGTTTCTACTTGTATCTACAAGGGGAAAAAATCATGAGGCTATGTTGGGCACAAATATGTCTTCTGAAGGCCTAAACAGAGCACAGCCAAAAACTCCAGTACAATTTGTATCATCTTTGAGGGAATGCTATGACGATGCAGGATCATACAGACCAAAACTGACAGTTTTGCAACAAAATATTCCTATCTATGTACCAGCATGCCAAATTTAAGCTTCCTACATGGTTTAGTTATTGAGCTACGGGCTTGTGAACTTTGACAAAAAAAAGAGTGTGAACAAAATGGGCACCCCCCTCCCCCAGTGAAATTGGCTGTACCATGGAGAGTATACATCTTACATTCAAATAAAGTAACAGTGTTTCTCTTAAGTACCATGGGTACACTCAGTAATATTTTCAGAATTTTTTGAGACCTAAGTGTTCGGGCTCTTGTTGATTTGGCGTGGAATGACCCTATATTATATTATATTTATCTGATGTCTTGTCCTCAGTGGAGGGCTTTGAAGAGGAGCCGTTGGAGACGCTGCAGGCCGCACCTTTAGAGTTTAATCTAAACTGTACTGCTGTAGACTAGTATTTAATCTATACTGTAGTATTGGTGTATTTAATACAGTATTTATCTTGTTTGTAGTGGAGGGCTTTGAAGAGCCGTTGGAGACGCTACAGGCCGCGTCAGCTCTCCTCAACATGGACTCCTCCCCCTCCTCACTCGCACTCACCCTGGACGACAAGCAGCTCTGTGAGTACACATACACACACACGCACGCACGCACGCACGCACGCACGCACACACACAAACTCACTCTGGACGACAAGCAGCTCTGTGAGTACACACACGCACACACATATACACATACACACACGCACACGCACGCACGCACACACACACTCACTCTGGACGACAAGCAGCTCTGTGAGTGCACACACACACACACATATACACATACACACACGCACATACACACACACACGCACGCACACACACACGCACACACACACACACTCGCTCTGTCTCTCTCTCTCTCTCTCTCTCTCTGTGTGTCAGGAGATGAGTTGACGTTGTTCCCTCATGAATGAATGACAACAATGCAGCCAGGGAGTCACATTTAATAAGGAGCACATGACTCCCCAACCCCCTTAACACACACACACACACACACACACACAAACACACACACAAACACATACACACACATACACACACATACACACACACACACATACACATACACATACACATACACACACACACACACACACACACACACACACACACATACACATACACATACACATACACACACACACACACTGAAAGTCCTGAAATCCTGTATTTTCTCTCTATCTCAGATATACTGTGAGGAAATGTGTAATTGGGGGTGGGGGGGATACCACTCACATTGGATTGTAAGTGAAGGATTATTTGTTTGTAAGATGACGCACAGATGGTTAAATAAACGAGTGTTGAATCTCTCTCTTCCTCTCTCTCTCTCTCTCTGTCTCTCTTTCTCTCTCTCTCTTCCTCTCTCTCTCTATCCCCTCCCCCCCTCTCTCTCTCCCTCTTTCTCTCTCTCTCTCTCTATCTCCCTCCCCCCTCTCTCTCTCCCTCTCTCTCTCTCTCTCTCTCTCTCTGTCTCATTCTCCCTGTCTCTCTCTCTCTTCCTCCCTTTCTCCCTCTCTCTCTCTCTCTTTGTCTCTCTTCCTCTCTCTCTCTCTCTCTCTCCCCCTATCTCTGGATGTTGGCTGCCGATTATGGCAGAGCTCTATTTTGTCTGAGCCGCAGCTCGTTTAGTTATGAAATTGTGATCGTGCTCTCTGTGTTCAGCTCATCATGTCTTGTGATCGTGTTCTCTGTGTTCAGTTCATCATGCCTTGTGATCGTGTTCTCTGTGCTCAGCTCATCATGCCTTGTGATCGTGTTGTCTGTGCTCAGCTCATCATGTCTTGTGATCGTGTTTTCTGTGTTCAGTTCATCATGCCTTGTGATCGTGTTTTCTGTGTTCAGTTCATCATGCCTTGTGATCGTGTTCTCTGTGTTCAGCTCATCATGCCTTGTGATCGTGTTCAGCTCATCATGCCTTGTGATCGTGTTTTCTGTGTTCAGCTCATCATGCCTTGTGATCGTGTTTTCTGTGTTCAGCTCATCATGCCTTGTGATCGTGCTCTCTGTGTTCAGCTCATCATGCCTTGTGATCGTGTTCTCTGTGTTCAGCTCATCATGCCTTGTGATCGTGTTTTCTGTGTTCAGCTCATCATGCCTTGTGATCGTGTTCTCTGTGTTCAGCTCATCATGCCTTGTGATCGTGTTCTCTGTGTTCAGCTCATCATGCCTTGTGATCGTGTTTTCTGTGTTCAGCTCATCATGCCTTCCTGAGCGATGTCTTGGCCGGCCCCGTTACCCAGGTGTCCCTGCTCTCCGACGGTCTCCCGGGACAACCAGTGTGGCATCAGAATGATGCGGAACTGGAGGCGGTTGCCCAGCAACCAAAGGCCAAAAGAGGTACAGCACCTAACTGCTAACTATATAGCAATGAAATCATTATGATGATGCTAAACGCTAATACTAATATACTATATCATATATACACATTATAATGCTAAACTCTAATACTAATATACTATATCATATATACACATTATGATGATGCTAAACTCTAATGCTAATATACTATATAATATATACATATTAAAATGCTAAATCATTATGATGATGCTAAACTCTAATACTAATATACTATATAATATATACACATTATAATGCTAAACTCTAATACTAATATACTATATAATAATATATACACATTATAATGCTAAACTAATGATGTATTATTGTTGTCACTATATGGATGTTGCTAAATGCCAGGGGGTGTTCACTCACGGAACTAGCTACTAGCCACAACTGGCTAACCCTAATCCTACCTAAGTGCAAAATGAATGGGTGTCAATGGAGTTTTCTACCATTATAATTTTAGTGATTTTTTAAATAATTTTTTGTCCTGAAATATTAATATTCAGTTTGAAGCTAGAAATAATAAGACCTCACTTGAGAAGCGTTTCGATTATTTTGCGCCACTAGATTATTATATACTGGGTCACAAAGCTAAATTTTGATGAGGCCAAACCCATAAACAGTAGCGGGATGCTAGCGAGTACAGGTTGAAATCTTCTAAACTGCTGTAAAACTACACACCTGAACGATTTGTCAATACAGCCTATTGTTACACAGTCATGGTGCTTACCAGAAATGTTTTGTTGATGATATTTGTGACTGGATATCGCAGTAGCAATGTATTTAGCATATGGGTTCCCCTTTCCATTCCATACATTTTCCCACATGAAGGACTTACCGACGCTCGCCAACCAGTGGACACTCCACAGGAACTGCAGTATGCATGGAAAGCTAACTGGCTACAATGGGAACCAATCAGTGTGAACATTCTCCCTGTATTCTAATTTCTCTGTAAATGCTAACGGTGTGTCTTGTTGCTAAAAGCTAACGGTGTGTCTTGTTGCTAAATGCTAACGGTGTGTCTTGTTGCTAAATGCTAACGGTGTGTCTTGTAAGGGTGGGCGATACATATCGTCTGCGAAGTTATCGTGAATGTTGTTTTGACGATGAGTAATTTTGCAATATCGAGATATTTTTATGAAGTCGCTAAACTCAACAAAGCGCTGTGACAGGACTCCTCCAGACAGCGACAACAGCCAAGCCTTTGAGCCAATAGTAATGTTGTTGTGAACTGGAGAATAAGTCTGTGAACCAATGAGCTGAGGGGGCGGGCTGCAGCGTTTTCAGCAGACACTCGTGCAGCTTTCTGCTGCTGGGCAGTGAAGGAGAGTTGCTGTTATCCAAATGGTGGATTTACATGAGGAATTCAACCATTAAACCAGCCATTGCATGATGCTGAGGGCGTTTTGGAACTATGTGCTTTAATCAGCAACTGTCTGTGATTATGGAAAGCCAAATAGTTAGGAAGAGAAATAGCTTTGTCTCTGGTCTGAGAAATCGCGTTAGCATGCTAGTTAGCGAACTAAGCTAAGCAATGTTGTTCTCTACAACTACATTGGCTGTTACTCACTACTCAAACACCCACCTGCATGTATAGATATCATAACTGCTTAGGTGGACAAGTAATGTTAAGTTAGACTCGCGCAGTGAGTTAAATTACAATGTGTGAAATCCAACACATGCAATTTGCAGCTGCCATAGTTAGGTTCTGATTCAAATGCACTGTTTCCAGTCAAAAATGACTGTCCTCTAACAGAATCATTAGCAATACATCATAAACCTATTTTTTATTTACATGGATATGTTTTCATGACAAGTGATGAAGTATTACTTTACAGTCCAGCATATGCATATTATTAAATTCAAAAAGTGAAAGCTCTTCAGCACAGCATTATCGTCAAATTATCGTTATCGTGAAAATTCTAAAAATTATCGAGATAACTTTTTTTGCCCATATCGCCCACCCCTAGTGTCTTGTTGCTAAATGCTAACGGTGTGTCTTGTTGTTAAATGCTAAATGCTAAGGGTGTGTCTTGTTGCTAAATGCTAACGGTGTGTCTTGTTGCTAAATGCTAAATGCTAACGGTGTTGTTTTCCTTCGCAGGACGTAAGCCAAAGAGGAAGCGAACGGGCTCCCCTCTCCCAGACATCCACATCAGGAAGAGCAAAGACGGCAGAGGTGACACACACACACACACACACACACACACACACACACACACACACACACACACACACCCTGCAAACAGAGAGCAAGATAGAGAGGGTCCGTGTGAATAAACCCTAAAGACTGTTTATTCCAGATTTAGTTACTGTAGAACAGGAATGTTGAGACGTGTGTGTGTGTGTGTGTGTGTGTGTGTGTGTGTGCGTGTGCGTGGGCGTGTGTGTGTGTGTGTGTGTGTGTGTGTGTGTGTGTGTGTGTGTGTGTGTGTGCGTGTGTGACGGGCACTACACTGAACCTGTGGGAATTCCTAATGGCCCTCTTACAGGATTGTAACGTCTGTGTGTCTGTGTGTGTGTGTGTGTGTGTGTGTGTGTGTGTGTGTGTGTGTGTGTGTGTGTGTGTGTGTGTGTCTGCAGGAAACACTCTGTACTTGTGGGAGTTCCTGATGGCGTTGCTTCAGGATCGGGAGGCGTGTCCTCGCTACATCAAATGGACCAATCGGGAGGCTGGGATCTTCAAGCTGGTGGACTCCAAAGCCGTCTCTCAGCTCTGGGGCAAACACAAGAACAAACCAGACATGAACTACGAGACCATGGGCAGGGCCCTCAGGTAACACACACACACACACACACACACACACACACACACACACACACACACACACACACTATAGCACTACACACCAGACATGAACTACGAGACTATGGGCAGGGCACTGTTTCCATGTATTTTCACCAACGCCGGTAAAAATCGCTTCTACACCGCGACACTTTAGCGCTAATATAATATAATATAATGTGTATGTTGTGTGTGTGTGTGTGTTTAATATAATATAATATAATATAATATAATATAATATAATATAATATAATATAATAATATAATGTGTATGTTGTCTGTGTGTAGGTACTACTACCAGCGAGGTATCCTGAATAAGGTCGAAGGTCAGCGCTTGGTGTACCAGTTTGCTGAGATGCCCAAAGACCTCGTCTACATCCCAGACGATCACCATGACGACCAGGAGGACGCGAACCCACGACACCACAGGGGGGCCACAGACCTGCTCTATGTACGTAGCAATACTGATGATAACAACAATAATAATAACAACAATAATAATAATAATAATAATAATAATAATAATAATAATAATAATAATAATAATAATAATAATAATAATAATAATAACAATAATAATAATAATAATAATAACTATGTACGTAGCAATAATTACAATAATAATGATAACAATGATAACTATGTATGTAGCAATAATGATAATAATAATAATAATGATAATAATAATAATAATAATAGTTATAATAATAATGATGATACTAAATGATAATCTTCTCTACTACTCTCCTCTCCTCTCCCCTCCACCACCAGGGCATATCCAGAGGAGACTGTAACACCACCACCACACGCCGCCACAGGAGGGCGCCAGCGAGAGACTTCGAGGACGAGGAGGAAGAGGAGGGAGATGAGGATGATGAGGATGATGAGGGTGGTGACATGGGAGAGTCTGATGAGGAGGAGGAAGACGAGGATGATGATGATGTGGGCCCCCTGAGAGGTTCCTGCCCCGCCCCCTCCACCCCCCTCTCCTACCGCATGTTCCCAAACGCCACGCCTCCCCCCGGGGGCACCTCACGGCCCTCAGGGGGCACGGGAGCAGCTGACAAGACGGCCGCAGCCAGGCGGGCCCTGAACGGGTCGGGACAGCGGGTCAGAACCGGTACGTGAAGGATGGCGTCATGAACGAGCGTTAAAGGGACACTGTGTGAGATTTGCAGTTGTTTATTTCCAGAATTCATGCTGCCCATTCACTAATGTTACCTTTTTCATGAATACTTACCACCAGCATCAAATTCTAAGTTTTCATTATGACTGGAAAAATTGCACTTTTCATACATGAAAAGGGGGATCTTCTCCATGGTCTGCCATTTTGAATTTCCAAAAATAGCCATTTTTAGCTGCAAAAATGACTGTACTTGGACCATACTAAAAAATATGTGTCTAATACTTAGTAAACTTTTATATAAAGATCAAATTTGGCAATAGGCAGCCCAGTTTCAATAAGCAGCATAGTTGCAGTACCTTTTTTGACCATTTCCTGCACAGTGTCCCTGTAAGAAGGCTATAAAATTGGCCAAATGAATATCCACTGGTGCCATTACATTCCACTTTGGGCTTCCGCACACCGGCTCCAACAAAGTGCTGAGCACTGCTGGGCAAAAGTTCGATTTCATTATTTTCAATAGAACCCCGCACACTGGCGCCGATGTCCGCGGACATTCGCGGATGTCGTATAGCAATTAGAGACAAGTTCTATTTTGTTGGCGCCGCCCATTGACTATCAATGCTACGTTCGTGTGAAATTTGGTTTGGGGGTTCGAATGATGTCGGAGCCAATGTGCGTCCGGCCTTACAGGTAGCTGACACTTGTATCTAAAGCGACTTACTGATACTTTTGGTTACAGTCTCTGGAGCAGTGTGGCGTTAGGTGCCTTGCTACAGGGTATTGGTTACAGTCCCTGGAGCAGTGTGGGGTTAGGTGCCTTGGTACAGGGTATTGGTTACAGTCCCTGGAGCAGTGTGGGGTTAGGTGCCTTGGTACAGGGTATTGGTTACAGTCTCTGGAGCAGTGTGGGGTTAGGTGCCTTGGTACAGGGCAGGTAGTGTTAAGATCAGAGGGTTGTTGGTTCGAATCTCACCCTGTCCTCCCTACACCTCCATCCATGGCTGAAGTGCCCAGGCTGGAGCAAGACACCTAGCCCCACATTGGGACGTGGAATTCTGATGACCAAGCTTCATGAAGGATATAAAATGCTATAATGCTGTAAGATTGGCCAAGTGAATATCAAATGACCAAATGAGTAATTGCCGGTTCCAAGCCGGGTCGACCTCAGGCCGGGTCTGATCCACCAGCAGCTGTAATGTAATGTGATATAATGTGATGTAGTGTAATGTAATGTAATGTAATGTGATATAATGTGATGTTATCTCCAGCATATTCCACTGTGAGCCCTGGTGTGAGTACCATTACCGGTTCCAAGCCCGGTGGTCCTCTGTAATGTAATGTAGTATAATGTAGTGTATCTCCAGCAGGTACCCCTGTGAGTCCCGGTGTCTGTGTTGGTTCCGGTTCCAAACCGGGTCGTCCTCCATCAGCTGTAATGTAATATAATATATCTTCAGCAGGTTCCACTGTGAGCCCTGGTGTCGCTCCCGCTCCCGCTCCCGGTTCCGATTCCAAGCCCGGCCGTCCTCTGTTATGTAGTGTATTTCCAGCAGGTTCCACTGTGAGCCCTGGTGTGAGTCCTGGTGTCTGTTCTGGTTCCGCTCCCGCTCCTGGTTCCGGTTCCAAGCCCGGCCGTCCTCTGGGTCTGATCCACCAGCAGTAATGTAATGTGATATAATGTAATGTAATGTATCTTCAACAGGTTCCCCTGTGAGCCCTGGTCCTGGTGTCGATCCCGGTTCCGGTTCCGGTTCTAAGCCCGGCCGTCCTCTGGGCCTGATCCACCAGCAGCACCTGCCCATCGTTACCACGGAGATGCTGCACACACTGCAGACACTCCAGAACGTCCAGTCGCTACAGTCGCCACGACAACACGGTTCCATATTCCGCACCGCACAGCTACTGGGCAGCCTGAGGCAGAAACAGGAGAACACCATCGCCCCCTTGCAGCACGGAGTGGTAATTACACCTTATATTTCATATAATATAATATAATATAATATAATATAACGTAATACTGGGTAGAAACTGAGACAGAAACGGGAGAACAACATCAACATCACCCCCTTGCAGCACTGAGTGGTAATTACACCTATAATATAATACAATATAATATCATATCATATATCATATCATCATATTACCCGCCCAATTTGTGATGGCCGTCTGCAGGTAAAAACGGGAAAAGTTGCCCATTTAGCGTTTCTGCCATTTTACGCCCATATAAGTCAATGTAATTTGTTGAAATTGTTGAGAACCTTTTGGGCGGGATTCGATCAGACACATCTGGCAGCACTAAGTTCTGGTTCCCTTTGCGGTTGAAATGAATGGGGACCAGTCTCAAATAAGGTGTGTGTGCAAACACGCGATTAGCAAACCCCCGCAAACTGACGAGGGTATTAAGAATAGGCAGTAGCGATGACATGATTGGCCATTCTTGTGTCAAACAGCAACATAAATACGATGTTGCTATCACATGCGTAACCCGGAAAACTGGCAGACTACATTGATTTAAATCTGGGGATATTTGACCAAATGTTGATTTTTGAACTAACTAATAACTATTATTATGACTATAATGTTCTTGCAGCCCCACAGTCTGCCGGTGGCCGTGTCTCCTGGTGACGGCTCTGCCACCCAGATCATAAATACTGGATAATAATGACAATACTACTACTACTACTAATAATAATAATACAATAATAACAATACTACTACTGCTAATAATAATTCTCATGTTCTTGCAGCCGGTGGCCGTGTCTCCTGGTGACAGCTCTGCCACCCAGATCGTCACCCTGCAGCTGGTTTCGGTGTCGTCAGGGGACCCTGCCGTTCCCATGGTAACATCACCTGGTCTCCCTCTGATGACATCATCAGGTCTCCCTCTGATGACATCATCAGGTCTCCCTCTGATCATGCAACAGGTGCCGTCGGGTGATCAGCTGACTCTGGTCGTCGAGGGCAACCAGCAGGCGATGGGGCTGCTGCAGGGGGAGGCGGTGACGCCCGTCACTCACGCCAGCGTTGCCACGACGATAGACACTGGCGCCCCCGCCCCCGTCTCTGTTGCCCCGGCAACCGTCACGCTGGTCAGCCCCGCCCCTCAGCAGCAGCAGCAGCAGCAGCTGGTCTCCATGCCGACCGGAACCCTCATCCACTCAGTCGGCACGGCAACCGAGGCGGAGCTGAAGCCGATACAGCATGCGGAAGAGGAGGAGGAGGATGAGGAGAGGAAGGGCCCCGGAGGCCCCGTAACCACGGAGACGACCCCTAGTGACCCCCAGGTAGCGGTCGGGGGAGGGGGAGGAGCAGAGGAAGAGGAAGAGGAGGATGAGATGAAGACCAAGAGGAAGGTGGAGCCTCTCAGTGTGATGATCATCAACGACTCCTTTATAGGATACAACCCCACGGCCCAGGCAGCCACGGACTGAAGAGTCGCGACCCCACAACCCAACAGCTCAGGCAGCCACGGACTGAAGAGTCGCGACCCCACAACCCAACAGCTCAGGCAGCCACGGACTGAGGAGTCGCGACCCCACAACCCAACAGCTCAGGCAGCCACGGACTGAAGAGTCGCGACCCCACAACCCAACAGCTCAGGCAGCCACGGACTGAGGAGTCGCGACCCCACAACCCCACGGCCCAGGCAGCAACGGACTGAAGAGTCGCGACCCCACAACCCAACAGCTCAGGCAGCCACGGACTGAAGAGTCGCGACCCCACAACCCAACAGCTCAGGCAGCCACGGACTGAGGAGTCGCGACCCCACAACCCCACGGCCCAGGCAGCAACGGACTGAGGAGTCGCGACCCCACAACCCTACAACCCAGGCAGCAACGGACTGAGGAGTCGCGACCCCACAACCCCACGGCCCAGGCAGCAACGGACTGAGGAGTCGCGACCCCACAACCCCACGGCCCAGGCAGCAACGGACTGAAGAGTTGCGACCCCACAACCCTACAACCCAGGCAGCGCTGGACTGAAGAGTCGCGACCCCACAACCCTACGACCCAGGCAGCGCTGGACTGAAGAGTCGCGACCCCACAACCTTACAACCCAGGCAGCAACGGACTGAAGAGTTTACAACCCTATTGCCCACATAGCACCGCATTGAACGGGATTCGAACCTAAGGCGGTGGACTGAAGGGATGCGACCCTACAGCCTCAATGCTAATCTGGACTGAGGGGAGTCAATCCAACAGTTGAAGCTAAACTGGGGTGCATTTCTCGACAATTAGCAACAACGCTTTCGATAAATGGGGTCCAGGTCTGAGCGGCTGCGACCCCGCGCCCCACGCTGAGCTGGACAGAAGAAGAATGAAAACCAAACTAAACCAAACCAACCCAGGGAGCACATCCCTCCATGAAAACCAACCCAAAGCAGGGAATACTGTTGGTGTAACGGACCAACCAGAGGAATATCTAGAAATCTGGACGTGTGTGTGAAAACGGATCTGTTGTTGTATGTCTTTTTAATTTTTGCTTTTTTATATTATATATTTTATTTTTCTAAGAACCATGCACTGGAAATTCTCTGTGTTGTTGTTGATTTTGTTTCTGTTTTGTTTTGTTTTGTTTTCCAAAAAGTACTCAGCCATCCTTGATGTTGCTTCCTTCCTGCCTTTTGTAACGGTGCAATTGCGTAACCATGTGATCGTGTAATGCCTCCTCCGCTCACCTGCATTCTTGAAGAAACCACAGCTGTCTTGCAGCCGCATAGTGCCCTCTTAAGATGACTTTAAAGCCACAGCTGTCTTGTAGTCTAGAGTACTCAGAGCTCCATCGGACAGCACTCTTCACCTCTCCGAAGAGGATTGGCCGTATTCCATATTCCAGAGATGTAGGATCAGCCATATTCCATATTCCGTATTCCAGGGGTATATTCCATTGTCCTGACTCCCGTCGTCGCCTTGTGCTTGTGGCGTCAGTGCGAGGCCACGCGCACAAGGGAGGAGGGGAGGTTGGATAATGGAAGTGCCCTGGAGGTGCTCTAACTCAAGGGGGAGGTGCCCTAACTCAAGGGGGAGGTGCCCTAACTCAAGGGGGAGGTGTGAAATGACTTCATTTCCTCTCCTAAGAGGCGTCGGATTGGATTGGACAGCGGCCTGTTCTTAACCCTAATGCTGAGCCAACCAAATACGTTACGAGTTCCCACCGCATGGACATTAAAGAGTTAACCCCCAACCAAAAACAAAACCTGTAGAACCTTCAGAACCCCCAACGACTTGTAGGTTGAGAAGCCATGACGTCACGATGTCCTTTGTGAAGTTTGTGTATTTTGTGTGAAGCCATAAGGCCATGAGGAGACATGAACATGCTGTGTGTACATTAGATCACCATGGATACGTAGTTAGTGATGATTTTGTGTTTTGAGTTTTACGGTGATTTGATTATCAGTGGATGAAGCCATAACTACTCTTACAGTTAATCACCATAGAAATCTTGGAGACCAAACGAACACAGACCAAAACGGAACGCAAAACCGTCTGACCAAACAGAACGCAAAAGCGTCTGACCAAAACGGGATGGACGCAAAACCGCCTGACCAAAGCTACTTAACGATAGCGACTGCATGTCGCTAATACCTTCCTTCAGACCGCATGTCGTTGGTGCCTTCCTTTAGTCCTTCTGCAACAGGTAGATTGCATAGCAAACTATTTTTTTTATAATGTACTTTTTTTTCCATTATTGTTTTTTTGTTCAAAAATCCTTCCCCTCAGGGACCCAAAGCTCCGAAATAAAAGCGAGAGGGAGTTTAGCAGTAACCACAGAGATGACCCCTAGTGACCCCCAGGTAGCGAGAGGGAGTTTAGCAGTAACCACAGAGACGACCCCTAGTGACCCCCAGGTAGCGAGAGGGAGTTTAGCAGTTTAGCAGTCCTGGATGATGCTGCACTTTCCTTATGTAGGCGCTGCAGTGCTGTAAGCCTGTCAGGACAGTTAGCCTCATATTATGTTGACGTTACATCGCTGTAAGCCTGTCAAGACGTCTGATCCCAGCATGCATCAGGAGTGGCTCCGCCTCCTGCCCTCCCGGTGCATCATGGGAGTTAGTGTATTTATTACCTCCACCTGGGAGGTCATGTGATCGTCTGAGTTTGTTTATGTTCGCTGTGCCTGAGTGTTTCTGTCCACCAGAGAGCCAGGGTGCGCTCTCTGAGTGCTTTTCTAGTTCTTATTGCCTAAAGCCTGATATCTTTTCTGACCTATGCAAAAAGAGAAATGTATAAAAATACATATAAATATAAATGTAAATGTACTGTGCTGCACCGTGTACTGTTTGTATTTGTTAGTGTGATTGTGCTGCTGCTTCTGTAGTCCCTACTGATGTCTTATGCAGCTGAATCACTTGGTGTTCCTATAGTAATGAAATTCACTTGATGTTCCTTTAATGGCCTTCAATGACATTCCTGCACTCTTTAACACCTTTTGCCTTTAAAGGTGCACTGTGTATATTTTTATTAGTAGTTTATTTCCCGAATTCATGCTGCCCATTCACAAAATGTTACATTTTTTCATGAATCCTAAGTATTCATTTTGACTGGGAAAATTGCACTTCTCAACATGAACTGGTAGATCTTCTCTTTTTTTTAAATTCGCCTACTGTACTTTTGGTCATGCTAGTAAACATTGGTTTGATACTAAATAAATATTCAGGAAAAGATTTGGCAATAGGCAGCACAGCTTGAATGAGCAGCATAGTTGCAATACCTACTCTGGCCACCATCCTACACAGTGCAGTACCTACTCTGGCCACCATCCTACACAGTGCAGTACCTACTCTGGCCACCATCCTACACAGTGCAGTACCTACTCTGGCCACCATCCTACACAGTGCAGTACCTACTCTGGCCACCATCCTACACAGTGCACCTTTAACACTTATTGCCTTTAATTGATGATTATAAATGATTTATTCCTAATGCTGTTGAAGTACAATGTCAGTCCACAGACATCATGTAAGAACTCAGGACGTGACCGCTATATTGTACAATCTAAATAATGTACGCCTCTCCTTTTATAAAAGATATATTGTTTGGATTTTCATACATTTTATTTGCATAGAACTATATACATTGACAATATGTATGCATTCTATTTGTATTTATGATAAATAAAACCCACATTTTCAGAATCCCATGTCATTCTTTCATCACTGTATGTGTTTTTCTTCAATATCCTCGAACATCAAAAGACTAACTTGTCTAGCAGAGCACTCTATACCAGGGGGCCACATTATCGTTTTTCTCTGGGGGCCACATTATCCTTTTTCTCTGGGGGCCACATTATCCTTTTTCTCTGGGGGCCACATTATCCTTTTTCTGTGAGGATTGCTTCTTTGGGCCAGTTCAGATGGTGCGGTGCAGAGATGTGGAGGGCTGGTCAAACGGGTGTGGCAGGCCGCATCCGGCCCCCGGGCCTTAGTTTGGGGAGCCCTGCTATACTGTGGCATATGATGTATTGGTGATGTTTCAGGAAGTGAACTACACCCACTCATCTGCTGGCCAGTTATATCAATCAATCAATACATCAAAAATATTCATATAGGACATTATTATACATAAATGTCATGCAATGTGCCTAAGAATAGAGAAAAGAGAAGAAGAAGGGGAAAAAGGACATATATGAATGATACTAACTATTGTATTGTCTCTTATCTGGGGCACAGGTAAGGGGTGGCTTTAAAGATGCATAGTGTAATATTGTTAGGCAGTTTATTTCCAGAATTATTGCTGCCCACTCACAAATGTTTCCTCTCTCATGAATACTTACCACCACCACCATTAAATTGAGAAGTTTTCATTATGACTGGGGACATTGTTGCATGGTTACCACCAGACCTAATCAAGTGTCTTTCAGATCAGAACGACAGCGCACAGCAACATGGGATTTCCCAGGCTAGGAAAAATGCTTTGGTCATACTAATAATTCTTTGTTTATTATTTAGTTAACGTGAAAATATCAAATTGGCAATGGGCAGCACAGTTTCAACCAGTTTAGTTGCAGTACCCACTCTGGCCACCATCCTACACAGTGCACCTTTAAAAGACCCACTGGAGTGACCCACTTCACAGTGGCAGTGTGGAGTAGTAGACGTAGTAGCTTCATCTGACAACAGAAAAGCTGCAAGCCTCATATCAGCTGCATGAAGCAGAACTGCCAGCTGCAAAGCTGTTTGAGCTCATGTTTGGGAAATGCAGCTGGAAAGCAGAAGTGTCGGATGGCCTAAACACAATCAAACACAATTTGTAAAACAACTATGATGATTAGGCCTAGAAAGGAAAAGTATAGCCTACTGTAAAATACATTTTTATGTTAGAATTAGTTAAACAAAAGTCAGTGAGGATCAACCCAAGAATCCACTGTTCAGGTGGTGATATGACCATGGAGGTAGTATAATATGACTATGATAATATAATAGTAATAATAATAATAATAATAATAATAATAATAATAATAATAATGTTAATCAATGTTAAAGATGGATTTAAAGGGAGACGTAGAGAGGAGAGACAGAAACA
>NW_026946060.1:87500-90980 GCF_034702125.1 Engraulis encrasicolus
CACACACACACACACACACACACACACACACACACTCACTCACTCACTCACTCACTCACTCACTCACTCACTCACTCACTCACTCACTCACTCACTCACTCACTCACTCACTCACTCACTCACTCACTCACTCACTCACTCACTCACTCACTCACTCACACACACACACACACACACACACACACACACACACACACACACACACACACACACACACACACATAGACACACAGACTAGGGGTGGTACGGTTCACAAATGTCACGGTTCGGTCCATATCACGGTTTCAAGGTCACGGTTTTCGGTTTTGTACGGTTCTGTTTTTTTATTTTTTTAATAAAATGTATTATATAAAAATTTGAATGAAAATGTAAGCTTATCATGGGTATGTTGAATTTGACTTCATTTAACCCAACTGAAAGAGGAAAGATATCAATGATTTTAACATGCTTCCATTTATTTCACAAAAAGGGAGAACTAAGTCCTAACTTTTAAATTGACAAATATTCAAATATTACATGCTATAACACATTTGACGTGTAAAAATAAAACAGCTACACTCCTGTAGGCAATGGGACCATTAGGTCAGTGCAGTATGACTATTTTGGTTAATGACACACTGAGAACGAATTTGACTTTTATTTTGATACCGCTTTCTGCGAGTTTTGCGCTTATGAATTAGTTGCTTCCTATCATGAAACTGCCGGCCGTGAGAAGCATAGAAGTAAAATCAGAAGTCAAATTCAATTTTAAGTGAACAAGTGATAGGGTTATGTTATGTTAAAATGTGAAAGTTAAGGTAACAAATAATTTTAAAAGATCGTTTTTTAGAAGTGTATGCACAAGAATGTTTCACAAAACTCCTGTGAAGCTGAGCCTTTTAAAATAGTCAAATTTTATTTTTGTTATAGTGTTAAACATCAATGTTAAACAGGCAACAGCACAAAGTCCCCTAGTTTAACTAGCTACATATAATTAGGCCTACAGTTGATTGCAGTTAAGGACAGCACAGTGAATCTGATGGATATGTTCAATTATCTCGCATTTTGCTGTCCGGAATCCCCATTCAATGCCACGTGGATATAGCCTACACTAGGCTACTGTAACGTAAGTCATAGTCTACTTTGTTCTGCTAATCTGTCATTGTTTGTAAATTCATGTTCATTTAATTTAAAATGGTCAGCATAAAGACGGGGAACAGTCACTTGCGCTAACGTGGAGAGCAGGGCTCTACGCTTAGCTTTTTCATTAGGAGCACCTGTGCCCCTAAGTGAAAAAAATTAGGGGCACAGATAAAAATTTAGGAGCACAGTGAGTTTTTGTGACGCAGCTTCATTATTAACACACAGATACAGAGAATATACTCTTTCCACACACAAATACACATTCTAGAGGGGTAGGCCTACAATTAAAATCACTTCGGGCCACTTTTCCAAATTCCCCCCCAGTAAAAGGACTGAACAAAATATTACACATTTCTATCACATTAATTTCTATACGCAGCTGGTGTTCCAATTCAGGCCTACACAGCAGGATCTGGCAGGGTGCTAGGATGAAATTGGTCAGGGGGGCAGATTTTTCACAAGATAGACCAGAGAGGCAATTGCACTTCTGTCCTGAAAATACAATGACTCGCATATGGGTAGGCCTATGCTATGTAGCCTATGAGGCTATGATCAGCCTACCCATGGGTTACACTTTTTTTTTTAATTGCATTTGGTACCATAGTAACAGCAACTCAGTAATCTGAACATTACCCTTTGAAAATATAACATTGTTCTATACTTGCATTTTAGAAATGAAACAAAAAAGAGTGGATGCCAACCAAACACATTTCCTCTAAATAACAATTTGGCAATATTGAAGGCTTGCACATCAAAAACGTGCCCTAGGCTACACCCCGAGACTGTCCAACAAAATACTGACTTCACATGACGTGACGTGATGATGATGACAGCGTCTCAGGAGGAGTAACACAAACAGTACAAGCCACGTACTTACAAGATAAGTGTATGTAACCGAAGCCATTTCTTCTCACAAAATTAACAGGTTGAGCATTTGTTAGCATTTGTGATAAGCGGAGAATTAGCAATTCTAGCGCTGAAGTTTCTCTCCAGCTCTTCTCCGTCATTGGAAGCGCTCGATACTCCCGACGGTTATCTTATTTCAAAACTCCCCCGACTGTTTGTCTGTCTGCCTCTGTTTCTCTGTGCGCGGCGCGCACGCTGTCGTTTGCGCTTTCTCTCATTCACACGTTCCTGCGTTTCTCTATGGGGTGTATTTATTTTAGGAGCAAAATACAATTGAAAGGGTTGAAATATCTACTCGCACACGTGCGCCCTTCCCATTATTTCGTTCGCACAATCATTTATTTTAGGGGCATATGCGAGCAAAATGCTCGCACTGTAGAGCCCTGGTGGAGAGAGAGGGGGGAGGGAGAGGGTGACGCTGCTGACTGACCTGCACTTGCTTGTAGGCTACTGTAGCCCAGTCAGCTGGCGCATGCTGTTACATTATGTCTCTCAGTTGGCTGATAGAAATCAGTCTTTCCACACTCAATATCCTACGTAGTCTTTGTGTTTTATGCTTGTAAAAGTAGTAGGATTTTAATAGCGTCGTCCGCCGGTGGTCACTCTTTTTTTTTTTTTTTTTGAAACCGTGGGCACCGTGCGGTTGCCCACTACCCCGTTCCGTGACATGCATACCGTACTGTCCGTACACACACATTATATTATATTAATGTTAGGAGCTGATGGAGAGTAAGTGGACTCTTATTGCAATACCACACACATACACACACACACACACACACACACACACACACACACACACACACACAGTTTACTTCTTTATTTGTGCCAACAATTCAAAATTGAGTTTCCATAGACACACATTTATCAGTTGCAAAGATACTCAGGCATGAACTAGATAAGTGGCACCACAGTGATCAATAGTCCATGGGGTAAAAGTCTCAAGGATATACACAGCACCTTCTTCTCCATATGTGTCGACTACCAATTATTGATGATATTGAACAATATTTAAGCAAGCTTTTTGCATTCATTTTTGGGAAGCCAAGCATCCTTAGCCCCCTAGTGGCCAGTCTATGCACGTGGCCCAAACTTCCAAATACAAGCACTATATATTGGCATTTGTAGCCCATCACAGTGATTTCCTGCACAAGTGGTTGATACACACACACACACACACACACACACACACACACACACACACAATATTATATGAATGTTAGGAGCTGATGTAGAGCGTGTGTGTGTGTGTGTGTGTGTGTGTGTCTGTGTGTGTGTGTGCGCGCGCGGCGCGCGTGTGTCTGTGTCAGTGTTTTGTGCATCTCTGCAGATTAGAATGAAATTCTCTGAGGGCAAATCCCCCCCCCCCCCCCCCCCCCCCCCCCTCTCACTCGTGTCACGTCCTATTCATCACTCTAGAATGTTTTAATGGAATCTGAAAAAAAACTTTTA
>NW_026946060.1:91080-93580 GCF_034702125.1 Engraulis encrasicolus
CTTTTTTTTTCCCCCTATTCTCTCTATCCTCCTCTCCTCCTCCAGTGTTCTGCTCATCTCAGGCTGCCTTCAGGAGATGACTACTGTCTCCAGTTGTGTCTGCTGCATCCAGTGGAACCAGAACACTCTTCATACCGGATACTCACCACCAAGGTAACACACACACACACACACACACACACACACACACACACTGTTCATACCGGATACTCACCACCAAGGTAACACACACACACACACACACACACACACACTGTTCAAACCGGATACTCACCACCAAGGTACACACACACACACACACACACACACACACACACACACACACACACACACACACACACACACTGTTCATACCGGATACTCACCACCAAGGTAACACACACACACACACACACACACACACACACACACACACACACACACACACACACACACACACACTGTTCATACCGGATACTCACCACCAAGGTAACACACACACACACACACACACACACACACACACACACACTGTTCATACCGGATACTCACCACCAAGGTAACACACACACACACACACACACACACACACACACACACACACACACACACACACACACACACACACACACACACACACACACACACACACACACACACCACACTGTTCATACCGGATACTCACCACCAAGGTAACACACACACACACACACACACACACACACACACACACACACACACACACACACACACTGTTCATACCGGATACTCACCACCAAGGTAACACACACACACACACACACACACACACACACACACACACACACACACACACACACACACACTGTTCATACCGGATACTCACCACCAAGGGTAACACCACACACCACACACACACACACACACACACACACAACACACACACACACACACACACACACACACACACACACACTGTTCATACCGGATACTCACCACCAAGGTACACACACACACACACACACACACACACACACACACACACACACACACACACACACACACACACACACACTGTTCATACCGGATACTCACCACCAAGGTACACACACACACACACACACACACACACACACACACACACACACACTGTTCATACAGGATACTGACTACCAAGGTTACACACACACACACACACACACACACACACACACACACACACACACACACACACACACACACACACACACACACACACACACACACACACACACACATTTATGTCATATTAATTTATAGACACACACAGCTCTTAAACTCTTGACTGCACATCCACAGCAGATACGAAAAATAAATAAAATACAACAAAAAGGATTCTAAGTGTGCAGACTCCTCACTCTGAAAACATCGTAGGCTACAGCCCATTTAGAGTCATTAATGCATCTACTATCAAGACTACTCGTGATAAGTAGAGAGTTGACTTCACGAACTATGAAAGCATTTGGCTACTACCTGCCGAACCACAAGCTCTCAAGCGTAGAAGTGACTATAACAATATTCCTGCGGTGCTACATGGGGGAGTGTCCACGGCCAGTGAAGTCGGCACGGTGTGTTCGTGGAGCAAACTGTGTCCGGTCAAGACCGAGAGGAGCAGACAGACGACTGACTAGTCGTGGTTGGGAAGTCTGGTTGCAAAGTTGTTAGATCCGTTAGATGCACGCGGCTTAAGCTTCAAGCTGTTGCCGTTTACATATGGCGCGACAACTGTGATGTCGGTAAAGTGGTGGTGACACTTCCTTGTAATGCGTTTTTAGGATAGAAATTAAATGCACTCAAAAAACCCTGAAAAAACAACATTTATGTGTCTTTTTGCCACAAAAACTGTTTGCACGACGTAACCTTTAATCCAACTCCGCAGTAATTATTTTTGCACTTTCAAAATGATTTTTCTCTTAAACGGAACAATGTTAGACCACCGTTTTTTGACACAAGACAAATGAGGTAGTTTAAAGCCCATTTCCGATCTAAACTCAATTTCGACCATTTTCGAGTTACTGTGTTCTTGTTTTCCACGGCAGTACAGACCACACATCTCCATGGCTACCTATTGGAGCATATAAAGTATTTCATCTCCATGGTTACCTATTGTAGCATATGATGTACTGGTGTCAATTTTGACCCAAATAATCGTCTTTTTTATCAGACCACATCTCCATGGCTACCTATAGAAGTATTTCCACCTTTGATGTCTGTAGGTGCCTTTATACTTAATACTTTATACTTTATTCGTTATACTTTATATTTCTGGGTCAGATGTTGAGCAGGATCCCAAATCCCCAATCATGAATAAATCTCCCAGCATGCATCAGGAGTAGCAGATCACACGCCGCTGTACAGCAGATGGCTGGGTGTGTGTGTGTGTGTGTGTGTGTGTGTGTGTGTGTGTGTGTGTGTGTGTGTGTGTGTGTGTGTGTGTGTGTGTGATGAAGGTGTGTGTGATGTATGAATGATGAGTTTTGTAGGTGTGGGGCTATTTCAGAAG
>NW_026946060.1:96080-108580 GCF_034702125.1 Engraulis encrasicolus
TTATTATATTTTTCCACGTACCCCCTGAGGTGTGCTCGCGTACCCCTAGTGGTACACGTACCCCTGGTTGGGAAACACTGTCCTAAGGGGGCGTTGTCCCTCCGTCTTCTCTTTTCGTAGTGTTTGCACAACACGTGCCCTACCACCATCTACAGCGCTAAGGGGACTCCATTTATTCTCTACCTCAAGACTCCGAAGGTCTCCTAATCGAAGGTCTCCTAAAGGGGCGTTCACCCGACGTTAAGTGGATACCGGAAAAGAACCCGCCTGCTTTATCTCACTCTGATATACGATTCTTTGCCACAACTAGCGACTACTATGTAGTCATGATGACCTTATTAAGCCAAGACTGCGAACATTTGATGCAGATTTGATAAGATCTGCAATCTTGGCACAGTAATGTTACCACACGACTGCACAGTGGCTGTGGATATTCCTAGTTCTCCTCTACTCTCCTCTCTCCATCCCTCTCTCCTCTCCTCCTCTCTCCTCTCCTCTCCTCTCCTCTCCTCTCCTCTCTCCTCTCTCCTCCTCCTCCTCTCCTCTCATCTCCTCTTGTCCTCTTTTCTCCTCCTCTCCTCCTCTCCTCTCCTTTCCTCTAATCTCCTCTCCTCTCCTCTCTCCATCCCTCTCTCCTCTCCTCTCCCCTCTCCTCTCCTCTCCTCTCCTCCTCTCCTCTCCTCTCCTCTCCTCTCCTCTCATCTCCTCTCCTCTCCTCTCTCCATCCCTCTCTCTCCTCTCCTCTCTCCATCCCTCTCTCTCCTCTCCTCTCTCTATCCCTCTTCTCTCCTCTCCTCTCCTCTCCTCTCTTCTCCTCTCCCCTCCTCTCCTCTCCTCTCTTCTCTTCTCCTCTCCTCTCTCCTCTCCTCTCCTCTCCTCTCCTCCTCTTTTCTCCTCTCCTCTCCTCCCCTCTCCTCTCCTCTCCTCTCCTCTCCTCCTCTTTTCTCCTCTCCTTTCCTTTCCTCTCCTCCCCTCTCCTCTCCTGTCCTCTCCTCTCCTCTCTTCTCTTCTCCTCTCCTCTCTCCTCTCTCCTCTCTCCTCTCCTCTCCTCTCCTCTAATCTCCTCTCCTCTCCTCTCTCCATCCCTCTCTCCTCTCTTCTCCTCTCCTCCTGTTCTCCTCTCCGCTCCTCTCCTCTCCTCTCCTCTCTCCTCTCCTCCTCTCCTCTTCTCCTCTCTTCTCCTCCACCCTCCTCCTCTCTTCTCTTCTCCTCTCCTCCCCTCTCCTCTCCTCTCAGATGAGCAGTTAAACATCTTTAAAAATATCCCAACAAGTCAAATTGAGTTACTCTGTAACTCTACTCTATATTCCAGTTGTGTAAAGTCTAAACTCTATAGTCCAGTTGTATAAAGTCTAAACTCTATAGTCCAGTTGTATAAAGTCTAAACTCTATAGTCCAGTTGTATAAAGTCTAACTCTAAACTCGGTGACCTGGGTGCATGTGCGTCTTCACTGACATGTGC
Source organism: Engraulis encrasicolus (assembly GCF_034702125.1). NCBI lineage: Eukaryota > Metazoa > Chordata > Actinopteri > Clupeiformes > Engraulidae > Engraulis > Engraulis encrasicolus. The sequence continues at coordinate 97,543 of NW_026946060.1, forward strand.
AGCATCTCACTGCAGAGACGGGCGATAGCTGACGGAGATGACACACACGCGCGCGCGCACACACACACACACACACACACACACACACACACACACACACACACACTCCCATATCCTGCTCCTGCTGCTGCTGCTGGATTTGTCGCCGCCGTTCATCCGCGAAGAGAGAACAAGAACACCACAACCCCTTAAAACACCACAACCCCTTAAAACACCACAACCCCTTAAAACACCACAACCCCTTAAAACACCACAACCCCTTAAAACACCGCAACCCCTTAAAACACCGCAACCCCTTAAAACACCACAACCCCTTAAAACACCGCAACCCCTTAAAACACCGCAACCCCTTAAAACACCGCAACCCCTTAAAACACCGCAACCCCTTAAAACACCGCAACCCCTTAAAACACCGCAACCCCTTAAAACACCACAACCCCTTAAAACACCACAACCCCTTAAAACACCACAACCCCTTAAAGGGGCTCTATGTAGGATTAAAAGTTTAACTAATCACTGTCCTCAGTCAGCCGATGCTTATTTGAGTCATTGGTTAATGAACAATGACTCTCGCGACCACTTTCACAGTCGGCTGTCAGAGAACCCCAAATGTAACATCAGACAGAGCGGTCCGCTACGAGTGTCGTGGGAAACACTTCTCACACGAAAAATTGCTTTACGTACCATATTCAGATTTGTATCAACAGCTGGCATTCTGCGATGAAAAAACATTCTCACAGCAAGCTTAGTTGAACAGCATTTTTTCATGACCGTGTAGATTTTGAGACAGGCATGACAAGGGCACCGCGCAAACTGCGTCATCCTACATTGTGCCCCTTTAAAACACCACAACCCCTTAAAACACCACAACCCCTTAAAACACCACAACCCCTTAAAACACCACAACCCCTTAAAACACCACAACCCCTTAAAACACCGCAACCCCTTAAAACACCACAACCCCTTAAAACACCACAACCCCTTAAAACACCACAACCCCTTAAAACACCGCAACCCCTTAAAACACCGCAACCCCTTAAAACACCACAACCCCTTAAAACACCACAACCCCTTAAAACACCACAACCCCTTAAAACACCACAACCCCTTAAAACACCGCAACCCCTTAAAACACCGCAACCCCTTAAAACACCGCAACCCCTTAAAACACCACAACCCCTTAAAACACCGCAACCCCTTAAAACACCGCAACCCCTTAAAACACCGCAACCCCTTAAAACACCACAACCCCTTAAAACACCACAACCCCTTAAAACACCGCAACCCCTTAAAACACCACAACCCCTTAAAACACCACAACCCCTTAAAACACCACAACCCCTTAAAACACCGCAACCCCTTAAAACACCGCAACCCCTTAAAACACCGCAACCCCTTAAAACACCGCAACCCCTTAAAACACCGCAACCCCTTAAAACACCACAACCCCTTAAAACACCGCAACCCCTTAAAACACCGCAACCCCTTAAAACACCACAACCCCTTAAAACACCGCAACCCCTTAAAACACCGCAACCCCTTAAAACACCGCAACCCCTTAAAACACCGCAACCCCTTAAAACACACCGCAACCCCTTAAAACACCGCAACCCCTTAAAACACCGCAACCCCTTAAAACACCGCAACCCCTTAAAACACCGCAACCCCTTAAAACACCGCAACCCCTTAAAACACCGCAACCCCTTAAAACACCGCAACCCCTTAAAACACCGCAACCCCTTAAAACACCGCAACCCCTTAAAACACCGCAACCCCTTAAAACACCACAACCCCTTAAAACACCACAACCCCTTAAAACACCACAACCCCTTAAAACACAGCACGCACGCACGCACGCACGCACGGACACACACACGCACACACACACACACACACACACACCACAGACCTGTTAAAACCAGCTCACCGTACAACAGACTCCTAAAAGCATTTCCATGTTCCTCTCAGATGCGGGTGGGGGGGGGGGGGGGTGGGTGGCTGGGTGCTGTGCTGTACTGTACTGGGGGCAAGGGGTTGGGCAGGGTACTTGGGGGGGGGGGTGGTGCATGTGCGTACGACTGGGATAGGTTGGGAACGAGGTGGGGTGAGGGGTTGTTATGTATTTTTGGTGTGTGTGTGTGTGTGTGTCCGCGTGTGTGTGTTTTGCAGCGTGAGATAAGTAATGTGGCAGGTCTGTGTTCTTCAGGCGAACAGCAGCACCATTATCATCATCACCACAGCAACTTTATATCATGCAGCCAACACACATCACACACACACACACACACACCAGACACACACACACACACACACACACCACACACACACACACACACACCAGACACACACACACACACACACACACACACACCAGACACACACACACACACACCACACACCACGGCCACAGCTTTTAATGATGCAGCCAACACCCCCCCAACACACACACACAGACACACACACACACACACACACACACACACACACACAGACACACACACACACACACACACACCACACACACACACTCCAGACTCCAGACACCAGTCCCACCATATGGAACGGATGCCAACTAGCAGAGTGGGAAGAATGCACATGCGCACACACACACGCACACTTCCAAACACACACACACACACACACACTTCCAAACACAGACACACACACACACACACACTTCCAAACACAGACACACACACACACACACACACACACACACACTTCCACACACACACACACACACTTCCAAACACAGACACACACGCACACACACACTTCCAAACACAGACTGTGTCGAGATGCGTCCTGAGACTGCTGTTCAAACACAGCTGTCACATGGTGGCACACACACACACACACACACACACACTTTCGTTTGCAGAGACATGAAACTCACCGAGTGGTCAGAGGTGGACAGCGATACGTTGGCTCGAAAATCAGCGCGAAATACGCTTCCAGAGAAGATATATTATCATTATTGTCCGTCTTCATTGATTGTATTGGTTTGACTAGTATTACTCCGCGCGACCGGAAATGGGGGTGCGTTTGTTTACGTTACTATCTATGGTTTCTAGGCACGGGTCGGTACATGTATTCGTATCGAACCGACCTCGGTACGGGGGTCACGGAACGATACGCGCATTGCTACGGAGAATACATTCGGTACGCTATGAAATCATTTATATGGGAAGCGCAGCAGCTGTTTGTGGCGCGTGAGAGAAGAGTTCCGCGCAAGCAAGCACTTTGCGTCGGAGTTCTTTAATGTATGGCCAGAACATGTAACCACTGCATCTGTGCACTCCCGATTGGTTTTGCCATCCAAAACCCGCCTTCAAATTTGCTACTCGGCTTCATGCGAGCATGAATGGGGAGACAGGGATTTGAAAACCCACCTGCGTAATATGTCACTGAAGTAGTATACCGGTATTTTCAGTTTATCAACACATTGTGCCATGTCAAGCAGTTTGTGTAGGCTACTGGTGTTTGACAGTTAGGCTAAATAGTAGTTCAAAGTCTTTCTAAATCGATAGGCTACGTTGCCGACAGCCTAATAACAGCGAATTAATCAGCTGCCGAGTGAACGCGACTACTTTTAAAACAAGCCTGCCAGCGCGATGGAAAACAAACAAAAACACGGTCTTACTGCTAATCAAGTTAATCAGTTCAGCTGTATGTCGTTCCTTAATCTTGTGAAATAAATAGCAGTAGTCTTACCTGACATTTAACAAGACACGGGGAAAGAATCCTCTGCCTGAAAAGTTTTAACTCCAATGTCGCGCGAGGGCATCCCCCCCCCCGTCCTTGAAGCTGCTCTCAAAGGTGTTGTGCTATATAAACTATTTTGACCGAAAAATCGAGTAGAACGAAGTGATAGGCTACTTTTTTATTTGGTTCGTCATTGCAATGTAAATGTTAGCCGTGTTCCAAATGCAGGAATGTGCTCATAGCTGTGACAGAAAGGCTAGGTCCTTAAAGCTATGTAAAGACTGTCCTTGAAGATCTATATAAGACTACCAATGAAGTAATTTGTCAAAACTACACTGACAACCAGTGTTTCTGGCCTTTTCAAGATGTGGGAATTCTATATAATGATTGTTGTTTGAATAGCATTTAATAGGCTTTTGATTGTGTGTAATAATAATAGTGATAATGATAATAATAATAATATCTAAATAATAATAATAGTAGTCTAAAATATTTAAAGCACCTTTCAATAAAAGATACCCAAGGACAACGCTCAATAACAATAATTATAATAATAATAATATTTTTTATTTATTTATTTATTTTTTTACCCTGTACCGTACCGAAAATGTACCGTACCGTGGGGTCTGTACTGAACCGTGACTTTTCTGTACCAACCCAGGTCTAATGGTTTGTATGCAAGCTGTAGTTTTTGTAGCCAGTCCCGCTCAAAGATAGCCGTGTAGCAACCCAATGTAAGTAGGCTGCCGGATGTGAGTGCCCGGATATCCGCCCGAGTATTTACGTCTATTTTACCTCAGCTACTCGCGTTCGGTCGTGTATTTACGACAGTTTAACCTCAGCTACTTGATTTCGGTCCGATTTGAGTCTGACTGAAGGAGGGACATAGGTGCCGTGCGTAAAGAGCCCACCGCACATCGCCGTTTCGGCGACACCAGAAAGTTCCTTGATCTCCCTATCAAAGGAATAGACCCTGTGACATCAAAATAATAATAAAAAAAGTATACAATGAAATTATAACTTAAAACCGAATTGATTTGGGTGTGAAAATTAAACTGTCTCAACCGGGCACCCAAAGGGAATTCATCAAAAGATAACGGCGTTACTTTCTCGTCGGCATTATTTTGTGTTTATTATCCAGGAGGACTGAGCTGAAAACTGCAGCAGTCACCTTGCACAGTTCTAGCTGCTCTGAAGCACGTGCGCGTCTAAGCAAATCATCCTGCCCATTCGCAATGTTAAATAAAAAGTTTTGCACAAGGCTAGGCTATAGTCTAAAATAGACACTGGAATAGCCCGTTTCGGAAGGCATTAAAGTCACGAGTTTACCCAGTCTAAATGTAGCTAGCACCCGGGAAGTTTCTGAGTTTTACTCCTTACATTAGTGAAACATAATATACAACAAGTTAAAAGAATATCTGGGCATAACATTTAAAAGTGTCAGTGCAGAATTAAACTGGGCGCTGAATATAAATATTGGAGCCATTCTCCCTCCGTGTCTAGATACAGTCAGAGGCGCGCGCGCACGCTCTTATTTCTGTATTAGGCCTATATGAAAATATCCTAAAACGGTCACAACATCAGAGGACCTTCGTGGTGGAGGATACTTGCGGCGGGGGCCGAGACCGAGTTGTTACGGGACACTCTTAATATTATTGAAGGGACAGACCATGCTCGATACTTTACCCGGTCTAAATGTAGCCCTCGAAAAGTTATGCCGCATAGGCCTATTGTGCAGATTGATGCCAAGAACACGTGAAACTAGGCACATTGGAGACTAGAGCCTATAATTTAGACATAGCCTATTCATTTGATTGTGCTACGTAAACTTAAAAGTGTCAGTACAGAATCAAGCGGGACGCTGAAATATTGGAGCCAGTAACTTCGTGTCCGGTGGATAGCCTAGGCCTTTTGTGCAGACGTGTGCGCACGCACAACTATTTTTCTCTCCCATTGCTAATCAAGCCTCCGATCTCCAAAAAGACACGGGCACTCAGGATAACCGTTTACACGAGCTGTTTAAATAATGTGATGCACGTTCTTCATGACATGGCATGGTTTGGCCACCCTAAATTCAACATGACTGCATTCGCACATATCGTTAAAACATCCATGATGGAATTGTCACTCTTAATGTGCAAGTATTGGATATGAAAAAAAATATCCTAAAACGGCCACAACACCAGAGGACCCGTGGTGGTGTGGTGGATATTTGCGGCGGGGACCGAGGCCGAGTTGTTACGGTAGGCTACAATCATATTACAGAAGGGACAGTCAGGCGACACAGCGCGACTCACATAGGGTAGCTGTGGTACCGCAAAGCATTCCTGATGGTGGAAATGAATGCAAATGCATGCAAATACTCGGGCGGATATCCGGGCACTCACATCCAGCCGCCTACTTACATTGGGTTGCTACAAGCCGTTCTACCTCGCTCCTTGTCTACACAAACAACACACTATCGCTACCTACTGGCTGGATGTCTACTGCTATTCAACGGCGTCTGGGGAAAAATAGGTCCGCCAAATGCTAAACAACAGTTAGAAGGCATATTTCGCTGCCATTTTCGGGCCAATTTATCGCTGTCTACCGCTGACCACATGGTGAGTTCCATGTCTTAGTTTAGTTTAGTTTGGTTACGTTTATTTGATAGGGACAGATGCACAACATGTAGGTTGCATAACATCCAAACAGCCAGCAAGCATCATAGCATTTACAGCCAAAAGCTATTTTCCAATGCCCGTCCCTAGAAGAGCTTTTAAAACAATACACTAGCAGCAATAACAAATAAAACAGTATTAAGAACATCCTATACACTCATTCAGTCCAATCATTCATTTTTGAAACTTTCAATCATACTTAAAATTGGTGTATAATCTTCCATCCATCTCATGCATTCACTAAACATCAGTCACATTTCCTACCAATCCTACATCTGTCCTGTACTTACTGTTATGTATTTTTACACTTCGTCACACACACAATACATACACACACACACACACACACACACACACACACACACACACACACACACACACACACACACACACACACACACACACACACACACACACACACACAAAATCACCCCCACACACACACATACCACATCAATTGCCCCCACCCCTCTCTCTCACACACACATGCACGCACCAATTACCCCCCCCCCCTCCCCCCCCAAGAATCTGCAATCTCTACCCAATGAGCACACTCACACATGACTACATACCTGGTTGCTTTTTAGGAACTCCTTCAGCTGAGTTTTAAACTGCTCATGATTGTGAATAGCCTTGATATCAGATGGCAAGCTATTCCATTGATTAGTTCCTTTAATCAGGAATGAAGACTGGCCAAAGACCGTTTTGCGGTGTGGTACCCTGCAGTTGCCCAATACAGCGTTCCTGGTGGACCTCCCAGCAACCTGTATTGGTTGGATGTTATCACAAAGCAACTGAGGGGCTTTACCATGCAGACACTTATGAACTAGGATGACGTTAGATAAGGCTATGTAGTTATGAAAGCTTAGCATGTTCAGGTCCCGCTGGACGTTACAGTGATGTGTTCTTATGGACCGCTTACCTAGGATTTTTAATGCTCGATTGTAGAGTCTCTCCAGAGGTTTAACTGCTGAGAGACTTGCCTGTGACCATGCTGTAGTACAATATCCTATGTGGGAGAGTATCATCGAGTGGAGGTATATTTTAGCTGCGTCATATGACAAACAGTCTCTAATTAATCTGTAAGTGTATGAATTGAGTCTGACCATTTTACATATTTTCTTTATATGTTTGTCAAATTTGAGGTGCTCATCCAGCACCAATCCTAAGTATTTTACTTCTGTGACCTGATTGATTGGTTTGTTGCTGATTTCTATATTTAAAGTGGTTGATGTAAGGCGCCTCCCAGAGGAGAAGCACATTGACACAGTTTTATTAACATTTAGTGCCAAACATGACCTATTCAGCCAAAGCGCTACAACCTCCAGTTGGTCATTTAATTTTTGGGAGACTTCAGCAGCTGTTTTTCCATGGACATATAACACTGCATCGTCTGCATACATTTGAAATTCAGCATCTTGACAACAATCTGGGAGGTCATTAATAAACATACTGAACAGAATCGGTCCTAGCACCGATCCTTGCGGAATGCCTGTTATGGTTTCCCGCATTGACGATTTTGTATTGCTGATAGCAACACATTGTTCACGATTGGAGAGATAAGACTTAAACCATGCCACTGTTTTTTCTGTCATATTGTAATTTTCAAGTTTGGATAGCAGTATGCTGTGATTTACGGTATCGAAAGCTTTTTTAAGATCTAAAAATACCGCCCCCACCAGGTTACCTTTATCTATTGATGCTTTAATCTGTTCTATAAGGAAGCAATTTGCACTCTCTGTTGAATATTTGGTTCTAAATCCAAATTGGAGAGGGTGTAGATACTTGTTACCTTCAAGGTGTTCCATAAGCTGGGTGGCAACAGCCTTTTCCAGGATCTTAGACAGAGCAGGCAGGATACTAATTGGCCTGTAGTTGTTAACTTGGTCTGTTGCACCAGATTTAAATATGGGGATTACCTTTGCTTGCTTCCACATATCAGGAAAAGCCCCATTTAGAATAGAAGTATTTATTAAATGGGTTAATGGTTCAGCTATTGTATTGACATTTGATTTAATAAAAGCTACATCTAAATTAAAAAGGTCTTTTGAATAAGTGGTTTTCAGGTTTTTTATTATTTTAATTACTTGACTTTTAGATATCTGTTTCAGTTCTAACATTTGGTTGTTGTTTTCAGTTAGGGCACTTGGGACAGGCCAGGTACTTGGTGTAAAGGTACTGGCTATGTCCCGCACTGAATCAATAAAATATTCGTTCACTGCTTGTGCGATAGCTGCATAATCTGAAATGATTTCATTTCCATTTTTTAATTCCTGTACTATATTTTGGGCTTGCTGTGGTTTTGTTAGTGTTTTTATTTGTTTCCAGATGAGGGAACTGTTGCCTTTAGCTTCAGTTAAAAGCGTGATGAAATATGTCGACTTGGCTTTGCGCAGTTCCTTCGTTACTCTGTTGCGCAGTCCTTTATATAGGACAAGGGCTGTATTAGTCCGACTTTTTAAACAAGCCTTGAGCGCTAAATCCCTCTGTTTCATGAGTTGTCTAATAGTTGGGTCAACCCATGGTAGGGATTTTTTTCTATTTGATTTTTTGGCAGGTTTGAGAAACTTTTTTAAAACTTTGTTGATGCCATTCATGAATTCGCTGCAACATGTATTCGGGTCGCTGCTTTGATTCACTGCGTCCCAGTTAAGTGAGCTCAGCTCGCGTTGCAGGGTAGGTAAATCTCGCTTATGTATAGTGAGCTTATCAGAATTCGGTGTATTAGAGCTATAGTTGACAAAACGTTTTTTTGTTAGTTTCCTGGCTGCCAAAATCATATTATGGTCTGACAAGCCTGTTAGGAGGTTGAATGTTTTAATTATACGCTCAGTTTTGTTTGTGAATATTAAATCTATCTGAGACTGAGTTGAGCTGGTGATTCTTGTTGGGCCATGTATTACTTGCCCAAGATCGTATTTAGACATTGTGTTTTTCAGTTTGCTTTTTGCTTTTTTGTCAGCCCAGTTAATATTAAAGTCGCCAAATACCATAGCCTCAGCTTTGTGCGTAATTGCCTTCATAATTTTATCTAATTTTTCATAAAAAGCACCATCATGTTTTGGTGGGTTATAAGTAACTAAAATGCGAAAGTGCATCTCTGGGGATAAGTACACATTTAATCCAAGACATTCTAAGGAGACATCAAAGCCAAATTCTATCTCGGCGCATCGGAAGGAGTTCCTAATAAATACAACCACCCCCCCCCTCTACCAGTTTCCCTGTCTCTTCTAAAGCAGTTATACCCTGGCACGTCAATAAACGAAGTTAGGACTTTACTATGAAGCCAGCTTTCACTAATACATAAAAAATCCAAATTAGAGTCCAACAGTAGAGTTTTAATCTCATCACATTTGGGGAGAAGACTTCTAATATTTATGTGACCCCCAAATATCCCCCTGGGTTTAGCCGCTGGGTCCCATATAACTTTGGCATGGTGAACAGTTCGAAAAATAGACATAGGTTTCCGGACTGTTGATCTGTGCTTGGTACAATTTTGATGTGCTTTGAGTTCAAGTTCAGTTCGATGTACTTTCAATACAGTGTTTTTGAGGGCCGCGCGTTTACTGTTGCATCCACACTTCTCCCTCAGTAACGCTGGGTCCTCGGGTCGCGCTTCTCCTCTTACGCTCAGCTCGATATCCTCCAAAGTAGTTAGACAGTTTGAATCAGTCTGTGACAGCACGATTCCTGTGGCAAAGTTGGGAGCCATGTTTGCTCTGCCCACGGTGTCGCTTCCACAGTGTCCCCCCATGCTATGCAACTCTTCTCGAACGAAAGTTTAATGCCATTTTATAATCGATTACTTGAGTGCTCTATTGGAGTCAATGTAAAGGTGGGGGGGCTGCAGTCTTGGATACCCAAATGCTCTGTTCAGCACCAAATGTCAAAATTGTGATGAGAACATCTCTACTTAACCCCAGAAGTCACACAAACAGGGCTTAATGTCTAAAATAGCGAACTACCTCTTTAAGATCTTAGAACAGTGATTCTGAAACTATGGGCCACGGCCCTCTGCGGCGGTACTGCAGGAGGGCCATGACTCGAGAGGTCGAGAGGAAAATAATATTTAGCCTTCTCACATATTTAAATAATCATCACCTGTTATTTAATTATCTTGTGTCTTGTGTGCGTCCAGAAACGTGAGTACACTTTCCTATTTGGTGTTCTCATGTGCTACTCATGGTGTACTCTTAGGCAGGATTTATGTTAATACATTGTGTCATTTCAATCGCGGAGGTAATTCTCTACCGCAAATTAGTTTTGCGCGAGTTAACCCGCAAGGTAAAGTGTTACATTTTCTCCGTCGTGTTTTTTCATGCTTATGGTGTTGATGTATGTGTAAAATGTATATTTGAAATCATATTTTAGTCGGTTGTGAGGGGGAAACATTGCTCTTTTGACCTTGCCTGGTTAACACCAGACCTAATCACAAGTGAGTTTAGGTCTGGGGAGTTGCCTATTGTAAATTCCATAGGGGGCAGAATACTTGGCTATTATGACACACTGCCCTGCTCTCTGATTGGGCAGAGAAACTGTTAAGGTCGGAATGCTTGGCCATTATGACTCAGGTACCATGATATTGGACGTTATGAGTCATCCTCGCCAGACTGTCTTTCAGATCGAAACGATTGTGTAGAACTAAAGGCAGTATGGGAGTTCCCAGGCTAGTT
>NW_026946060.1:113580-118580 GCF_034702125.1 Engraulis encrasicolus
ATGGCGATTTGGGAAAAACCGGCCAGGTGTTCTCAGAGTTAGAATGCCAGAGGAGTTACAGCTCGAAAAGAATTCAGTTTGCAAAAAAAAAAATCAAGCGCGACAACCGCGAGGATTGTTACCTACCGTTTGACGTGTACGTGACAAATGTGCGCGATTACAACACAAACATTCAGCGAGAGTAGATATTGACAGTTTCAGTTTGACAATCTTCAAAATGCATATCACACGGAATGTTTTACAATTATGGCACAGGCAAGATTTCTGGAAGTTGTTTAGGCTATGTGTTCCATGCGATGCGTGAGGAAATGAAGGCTATGTCGGGCTGGTAGCCTACTCACACACAATAGCCTAATGTCTCTTTGTGCTTCACCTCAAACAATGTCTCTTTAGTCTACCACTTATGAAAAAGCACTCAAACAACACCTACCACGGCAGAGTGATTAATGTTTCCAGCATGCAAACATTTCATATTTAGTAGGTCTGCTGAAGCAACAGGTGGAGAGGAGAAACGACTGGAGCGCAGTCTGAACGCGTCTGTCAATTAAACGCTATGGTGACGTGCATACCCAAACTCCCAACCAGGGCTCTACGCTTAGCTTTTTCATTAGGAGCACCTGTGCCCCTAAGTGAAAAAATTTAGGGGCACAGATAAAAATTTAGGAGCACAGTGAGTTTTTGTGACGCAGCTTCATTATTAACACACAGATACAGAGATTATACTCTTTCCACACACAAATACACATTCTAGAGGGGTAGGCCTACAATTAAAATCACTTCGGGCCACTTTTTCAATTTCCCCCCAGTAAAAGGACTAAACAAAATATTACACATTTACCTATCACATTAATTTCTATACACAGCTGGTGTTTCAATTCAGGCCTACACAACAGGATCTGACAGGGTGCTGGGATGAAATTGGTCAGGGGGGCAGATTTTTTTACAAGAGAGACCAGAGAGGCAAATACACTTCTGTCCTGAAAATACAATGACTCCCATATGGGTATGCTATGTAGCCTATGAGGCTATGATCAGCCTACCCATGGGTTACACTTTTTTTAAATGGCATTTGGTACCACAGTAACAGCAAGTCAGTAATCTGAACATTACTCTTTGAAAATATAACATTGTTCTATACTTGCATTTTAGAAATGAAACAAAAAAGAGTGGATGACCAAATACATTTCCTCTAAATAACAATTTGACAATATTGAAGGCTTGCACATCAAAAACGTGCCCTAGGCTACACCCCGAGACTGTCCAACAAAATACTGACTTCACATGACGTGACGTGATGATGATGCCAGTTGAGCAAGTGAGCGCACAGAGAGAGCCTGCTATGTGTCCTCCCTTGCCAACGTCTCAGGAGGAGTAACATAAACAGTACAGGCCACATACTTACAACAAGATAAGTGTATGTACAAACCGAAGCTATTTCTTCTCACAAAGTTAACAGGTTGAGCATTTGTTAGCATTTGTGCTAAGCGGAGAATTAGCAATTCTAGCGCTGAAGTTTCTCTCCAGCTCTTCTCCGTCATTGGAAGCGCTCGATACTCCCGACGCTTATCTTATTTCAAAACTCCCCCGACTGTTTGTCTGTCTGCCTCTGTCTCTCTGTGCGCGGTGCGCACGCTGTCTTTTGCGCCTTCTCTCGTTCACATGATGTTCCTGCGTTTCTCTATGGGGTGTATTTATTTTAGGAGCAAAATACGATTGAAAGGGTTGAAATATCTACTCGCACACGTGCGCCCTTTCCATTATTTCGTTCGCACAATCATTTATTTTAGGGGCATATGCGAGCAAAATGCTCGCACTGTAGAGCCCTGCTCCAAACCTATATTTTGAGAATAGATTAACGTGCGATATTTTCTTTATCGCGCGACAAGACTCTCACATTATCGCAGCACGTTAACGCCGATAACGGCCCACCACTAATTTTAACATTACCCGAAAAGAATAAGATACTGGAAAAAGCAGAAGTTGGAACTAGCCGCAGCAAACAAAAAGAGAGCAAGACTACCAGGAGATGGGAGATGAAGAGGAGGAGGACACTGTGGAGGAGGATTAAACAGGAGGAGGATTAAACAGGAGGAGGACACTGTGGAGGAGGAGTAAACAGGAGGAGGACACTGTGGAGGAGGAGTAAACAGAATTGGAGATGAAGAGGAGGAGGACACTGTGGAGGAGGAGTAAACAGGAGGAGGATTAAACAGGAGGAGGACACTGTGGAGGAGGAGTAAACAGGAGGAGGACACTGTGGAGGAGGAGTAAACAGAATTGGAGATGAAGAGGAGGAGGACACTGTGGAGGAGGATTAAACAGGAGGAGGACACTGTGGAGGAGGAGGACACTGTGGAGGAGGACACTGTGGAGGAGGATTAAACAGAATTGGAGATGAAGAGGAGGAGGACACTGTGGAGGAGGATTAAACAGGAGGAGGATTAAACAGGAGGAGGACACTGTGGAGGAGGACACTGTGGAGGAGGAGTAAACAGGAGGAGGATTAAACAGGAGGAGGACACTGTGGAGGAGGAGTAAACAGGAGGAGGACACTGTGGAGGAGGAGTAAACAGGAGGAGGACACTGTGGAGGAGGACACTGTGGAGGAGGAGTAAACAGGAGGAGGACACTGTGGAGGAGGAGTAAACAGGAGGAGGACACTGTGGAGGAGGATTAAACAGGAGGAGGACACTGTGGAGGAGGATTAAACAGGAGGAGGACACTGTGGAGGAGGATTAAACAGGAGGAGGACACTGTGGAGGAGGATTAAACAGAATTGGAGATGAAGAGGAGGAGGACACTGTGGAGGAGGATTAAACAGAGTTGGAGGTTTTTTCTTTACAATTTGAGTGAGCGGCAGCCTAAAACTGTAAGTTGCTTTTTGTTACCCATCACCATGGAAAAGTGTTCAACGCACGTACATTTGCGTTACGATAATTATCACCATGGAAAAGTGTTCAATGCACTACGTTTGCGTTACGGTGCACATCGTTACAATGAATGAATTAATGAATTTTTAAATTAATTTAATTGTAGGCTACATTCGTTCTTGAGATAGGCCTATTTGATACAGCTACTTCCACGTAGCCTACGCCACATAAAATGTAGGCCTATACTGTGATGGCCGAACAGTTGAACAGTTTACTTTTTAATCTCCTTAAGTTGTAATAGGCCACCGCTCATCTGTTTAGAAGGTGCAGGATTCAGTAGAGAATTCTGTATAAAAATAAGACAATCCGCACACTTCAGGTCTATTTTTGTGCAAAGAAACTTTACTTGACTTGCAAGCTTTCGGTCCTTAGACCTTCATCAGGCAGAGTGCATACAAACAGTGCTTGTGGTTAATACATCATTACTGGCACCTGTGGTGCAGCACTCTGAGTCAGTGAAGCATTCTGGGAAATGTAGTGAAGACTTTTTAATCTCCAAAAAAAACAACTACAACAAAAAATGTGTTTCTCTTGCCGGTTTGGCCAAGATTGCAGACTGTGTTGGCTTTTTATTTTTGTATTGCCGTACAGACAAAAATGCAGCTGCTGGAACGGATGTCTGAATTACCGTATTTGTTGATGATGCTTGCCTACCGTTATGGTAACTGTAATTTTCAATAAATGTACCTATTTTATAGGTTCAAATAGTCACGAAATCTCGTTTTTATTTATTCCACTGGTAGTCTGTTTTGCTGAAATAGGAATACAGGCCTGTCTCTAATTCTGGCCTCCTTCCAATTATGGCCTGGTCCAAGATGCACTTGAGTAAATACAGGCCCCGGCCAATATTAGAGGATTTACGGTACTCTGGCCAACATCCTACACAGTGCAGTACCTACTCTGGCCACCATCCTACAAAGTACAATACCTACTCTGGCCACCATCCTACACAGTGCAGTACCTACTCTGGCCACCATCCTACACAGTGCAGTACCTACTCTGGCCACCATCCTACACAGTGCAGTACCTACTCTGGCCACCATCCTACAAAGTACAATACCTACTCTGGCCACCATCCTACACAGTGCAGTACCTACTCTGGCCACCACCCTACAAAGTACAATACCTACTCTGGCCACCACCCTACACAGTGCAGTACCTACTCTGGCCACCATCCTACACAGTGCAGTACCTACTCTGGCCACCATCCTACACAGTGCAGTACCTACTCTGGCCACCATCCTACACAGTGCAGTACCTACTCTGGCCACCATCCTACACACTAAGATAGGATGGCATAAGGTAGGAGACCGTACAGCCCCTAGTGGTACACGGACCCCTGGTTGGGAAACACAGAGTTAGGAGGCCGTACAGCCTGTCCTAAATACACATTTCAACTGTCAGCAAGTGAAGAAAGTATTTGGGTTGAGGTGTAAGAAAGTATTTGAGATGTAATAAAGTATTTGGGTTGTTATAAAGTATTGGGGTTGTTATAAAGTATTGGGGTTGTTATAAAGTATTTGGGTTGTTATAAAGTATTTGGGTTGTTATAAAGTATTTGGGTTGTGTTGTTATAAAGTATTTGGGTTGTTATAAAATATTTGGGTTGGGATGTTATGAAGTATTGGGGTTGTTATAAAGTATTTGGGTTGTTATGAAATATTGGGGTTGTTATAAAGTATTTGGGTTGTTATAAAGTATTGGGGTTGTTATAAAGTATTTGGGATGTTATAAAGTATTTAGGTTGTTATAAAGTATTTGGGTTGTTATAAAGTATTTGGGATGTTATAAAGTATTGGGGTTGTTATAAAGTATTTGGGACGTAAGAAAGTATTTGGGATGTAAGGGTTGCTGAGTAGTGAGTTTTAATTAGTGAGTTTTAATTAGTGATGTGGACTTCATTAGAAGCTGATGGGATTAGGATGAGAAGAGGAGATCATACACACGCACACACACACACACACTCTCTCACACACACGCACGCACGCACGCACACACACACACACTCGCACACACACACTCGCGCACACACACACACACACACATGCACACACCCCCGCACAGGATTAG
>NW_026946060.1:178580-181080 GCF_034702125.1 Engraulis encrasicolus
GTGTGTGTGTGTGTGTGTGTGTGTGTTAACCCACCAGGTCGAATGTGATTGACTCCTTGTTGAGGTGTGTGTGTGTGTGTGTGTGTGTGTGTGTGTGTGTGTGTGTGTGTGTGTGTTAACCCACCAGGTCGAATGTGATTGACTCCTTGTTGAGGTTGTCCACATCGGGTAGTTGTCCTTTGGGCTGAGACTTGATGAAGCATTTCTCTCCTCCTGCGAAACGAATACCAGTGATGCCCTGAGGGACAGAGGAAATCATAATGAATAATTATTATTCTGTGGGCTTGTTACTGTGTGGGATTGTTACTCTGAGGGCTTGTTACTCTGTGGGCTTGTTACTGTGTGGGATTGTTACTCTGAGGGCTTGTTACTCTGTGGGCCTGTTACTCTGTGGGCTTGTTACTCTGTGGGCTTGAGTTATCTTGCTTGAGATTTGTTATTTATGTTTTTATTTGGGTTGCTGGTTACTGTGCCAGAAGCTGATGATGCTGATGAGAATGTTTGGTAACTCTTTACTCAACGCCAGCGTCATCCGTATGACATAACAGCGTCATTATAGTGTCAAAACACAGTCATGAACGAGTCATAAACATAATGTCAATGTCATAAACATTTTATGAAAAGTTGACTTTGTTAGACCTGTCTTTACCATAACCGAATGTCACTTAATGACAGTCATATAATGTTTATGACATTGACATAATGCTTATGACACATACATGACTGCATTATGACACTGTTATGACATACATATGATGCCAGTGTCAAGTTAAGTGTTATCGGATGTCTGAAATGAACTTTGCGACTGCTCATGCTCATACGCATAGGGCCCTGGTGACTCAGTCACACTTTACCCCCCTGTACTACACCCCTGGGCCCCCCATATACATGGGGCCCTGGTGACATCACCCCCCTGTACTACACCCCTGGGCCCCCCATATACATGGGGCCCTGGTGACATCACCCCCCTGTACTACACCCCTGGGCCCCCCATATACATGGGGCCCTGGTGACATCACCCCCCTGTACTACACCCCTGGGCCCCCTATATACATGGGGCCCTGGTGACATTACCCCCCTGTACTACACCCCTGCTAATGTGTCCTGCTGGTTATTGCACACATGACGTCACCTGTCAGCCGCTGTGTGTGTGTGTGTGTGTCCGTGTACGTGTGCGTGTGCGTGTGTGTGCGTGTGTCCGTGCAAAATACTGATGAGAATTTTAGAGTGACTCAGCTGATATGAATATCAAGATGATTTAAAGTGCAGCCACTGAGCTGAGACCACACACACACACACACACACACACACACACACACACACACACACACACACACACACACACCCAGTGGAGGCCGGCTGACATGAGGCCTGAATACCAAGCAGCAGATGATCTTGACAGCAGTGAAGGGCGAGCTGGAGACTACTGTACTGTAGCAGAGTGGTGCAGCTGTGGCTCTACATCACACACTCTTAGCTGTGTGTGAGTGTGTGTGTGTGTGTGTGTGTGTGTGTGTGTGTGTGTGAGTGTGAGTGTGTGTGTGTGTGTGTGTGTGTGTGTGTGTGTGTGTGTGTGTGTGTGTGTGTGTGTGTGTGTGTGTGTGTGTGTGCTCCCAGCTGACACAGCTCAGGTCTTGTCTGGCGTTGTGAATTACTTGTAATGTAACATATGCTGTGACTTGGTGTGTTCATGGTGTTCTGTTGTCATTGTGATGTGTTGTCAAGGTGTTGTGTTGTCATGGTGTTGTCATGGTGTTGTGTTGTCATGGTGTTGTGATGTGTTGTCATGGTGTTGTGTTGTCATGGTGTTGTGTTGTCATGGTGTTGTCATGGTGTTGTGTTGTCATGGTGTTGTGTTGTGTTGTCATGGTGTTGTGTTGTCATGGTGTTGTGTTGTCATGGTGTTGTGTTGTGTTGTCATGGTGTTGTGTTGTCATGGTGTTGTGTTGTCATGGTGTTGTGTTGTGTTGTCATGGTGTTGTGTTGTCATGGTGTTGTGTTGTCATGGTGTTGTGTTGTGTTGTCATGGTGTTGTCATGGTGTTGTGATGTGTTGTGTTGTCATGGTGTTGTGATGTGTTGTCATGGTGTTGTGTTGTCATGGTGATGTGTTGTGTTGTCATGGTGTTGTCATGGTGTTGTGTTGTCATGGTGACGTGTTGTGTTGTGTTGTCAATGGCTGGTGTTGTGTTATGGTGTTGTCATGGTGATGTGTTGTCATGGTGTTGTGTTGTCATGGTGTTGTGTTGTCATGGTGATGTGTTGTCATGGTGATGTGTTGTGTTGTCATGGTGATGTGGTGTGTTGTCATGGTGTTGTGTTGTGTTGTCATGGTGTTGTCATGGTGTTGTGTTGTCATGGTGTTGTCATGGTGTTGTGTTGTCATGGTGTTGTGTTGTCATGGTGTTGTGTTGTCATGGTGATGTGTTGTCATGGTGTTGTGATGTGTTGTCATGGTGATGTGTTGTGTTGTCATGGTGTTGTGTTGTCATGGTGTTGTG
>NW_026946060.1:186080-196080 GCF_034702125.1 Engraulis encrasicolus
CCAAGGCGATGGGAATCTTCTCTGAGGTCGCTGCCATGACTGCCCGTCTGCTGCAGAGACGAGACGTCTAGTCCCCAAAACTAGAAAACTAGAAAAGTCCTCCACTAGTGCCCAGTCCGGCCCGACCTTGGGAGACGCAGGGAGGAAACTCAAGGGGAGAGAGGGGGGAAGAAAACAACACAGTGAAGTGAAGTGAAGGGATGTCTTGTGTGGTGGGCTGCCTGTTACCTGGGACGGAGAGAGACTGCCCAGTCTAGTGGTGTGTGTGTGTGTGTGTGTGTGTGTGTGTGTGTGTGTGTGTGTGTGTGTGTGTGTGTGTGTGTGTGTGTGTGTGTGTGTGTGTTTCCACCCGGTGGCTCTGCTTGGCTGCTCTGGCTTGGAGTGTCTCTCTTGTTGCAGGCCTTTAGTACACACTAGGTGTGTGTGTGTGTGTGTGTGTGTGTGTGTGTGTGTGTGTGTGTGTGTGTGTGTGTGAGATATAGTATAGACCAGTAGGCTACCAGTCACATCCCTGGCAGACGACAATTTAATTTGACGCGCCAAATTACGCGCCAGACGCAAATCAATCCAAAAGCGTATTACCATTAATGACAATTTGATATACTGATATACTTATCACCAGGCATACTGCACGTTTTCAGAAACCAACACATTGTCTGTCTCTCTGCAGTGGATGACTCGGCATTTTTGTCAGCCGAAGGTCGAATGTTGGACTCGGTCGCCATGTCTCGAGCCAGCATGTTAAAAGGTCACACGTGCGCCCTCAGCTGTCATGGCAACGGAGCGTTCCCACGGTCGGCGGGAGCAGAAAGACCCCGTGTGTCCTTCACGCGCTGTAGTTACAGAGACCCTGTCTGTCCTTCCTAAAGTTGTTTTACCGGAGAGAACAGCGGCCTTGCCCACATCCTCACATGTAGGATATCTGTCTGTCTGTCTGTCTGTCTGTCTGTCTGTCTGTCTGTCTGTCTGTCTGTCTGTCTGTCTGTCTATCTATCTATCTATCTATCTATCTATCTATCTATCTATCTATCTATCTATCTATCTATCTAACTTGTAGGGTACCCACCCAAATACATCTCCTGCTACACACGGAAAGGCAGAGCGGGTATTTACAAAAATCTGCAAGTGTTGTATGCTATGACTAGGCTATGTCTTCGACTGTCGCTTTGGTTAAAACGCGTCAGCCAAATCAGTGTAATGTAACATAATGTAGAACAGTGTAGTTCACAATAGGTCCACTGTAGTCTCTGCTATTCCAGTGCGGTATCAGCGAGCTTCGCCAGCGGGGGCCTCGCATCACGTGTCAACAGCTGTTAGCATCCCTGTCAAGACGGGAAGGGTAAATAAAGTAAAGTAGGCTAATGAATGCAGAATAATATGCGAGTCCTTCAGGCCGTAGGAAGCGATGCAGCCATTGTGGATGTGGCATTCTGTTACCTGTGTGTGTGTGTGTGTGTGTGTGTGTGTGTGTGTGAGGGAGAGAGAGAGAGAGAGAGAGAGAGAGAGAGAGAGAGAGAGAGAGAGAGAGAGAGAGAGAGAGAGAGAGAGAGAGAGAGAGAGAGAGAGAGAGAGAGATGCGCCTTTGTCCTTTTCAGCAGCGCGGGTAACAGCGTGTAAACAGCGACCCCCACTGGCCAGAGCGGAGACGGACCATAGACTCTGCTGAGCTGAGCTCCAGATTAGAGATAACAGCAGCAAGTCTCTTCAATAGGCATCATACCACTGCTGCTGGAATAACACCTTTAAAAGGACTTACACACACACTCACACACACACACACACACACACACACTCACACACACGCACGCACACGCACGCACACTCACACACACACACACCTTCTTGTGACTAGTACATTCCACTCGGAGATACGTGTGTAGGGGAGCACGGGGCACAAACTAACGGGGGGCAAGATGTAACACGGACTTTTTATCAAGACGGACCAATCATTTTCTGCCTACTTCTGTAAACACGATTGTTTCAGTCAACAGAAGCCTTCAGAAAAGTTTCAAACATTTTCGTTGAGATTTCATCGAGTTATTCCACAAAGTGTGTTTTAGCACCCTGAAAGTATTTTTTTCCCACGTCGCTTGTTTTTTGTTTAGTGAAGCAAGGGTACAAGCTACCAAAACTATTCCGATATTGCCGGATACTGTGTTTTCTCAGTTACAAAATGATACCATAATGAAGATTGTTGCTACTTCGTAGCCAGTGCTAGGTTGACAACAATCATGGCTGAGGCTAAGGGGGCTAGTTGTAACACGGTAAATCTCAGTGAAATTCTCATTCTTGTCAATGGTAAAATAAAGGTGAAATAAAATTGGCACACAAATGCAAACCTATCACATTTTATTTGAAGTATGGCTCTATTTATTTAAATATTATTCATAATAAGTGTTTATAAACGTTATTATTAAGCTATACTGTGAGATTGGATTTTGTGATTTTTAATGACTAATAAAATTAAAGCCTCTAAAGCCTATTTATTTGTGTTTTATTAGTGTCTTTGGTAAGAAAGTATATTTAAGTATCGTAGATTTATAAACAAACACACTTGTGGTGGATTTATACTGAATTCATTGTTTTAAATACATAATTTCAGCATGTGTTACAACTAATCCTCCCCCTGTTACAACTTACACTACCTGTGGGGTAAAATGTAACATTTTACATCCTCCACAAACAGTGAAAATGTAAAGCAATGGTAGGTTTTTATAACAAACCACCAGTGCTAATATGTAACAGAGATGTGTACGTTTCATGTGTTAAAAAATAAATAATGTAACTGCCTTATATGTGAAGATATCAGCTCAAAAGCAAAAACCGTTACTTTGTGCCCCCCTCTCCCCTATTATTGTTTTGTAGTTTATTATTATCATCAGTTCGTGTGATACAAAGTTCAACAATAGGAGCAGCACCACATGTGGCATTCAAATATATCTCCAATATATATTTACAACCAAGTTACCAAATATATCCTTTACAGCGTTATCAACCTGATACATAGGGGTTCTTCTGACCACAAAAGTAGGGCCATTTTGTTTTAAATAATAAACATGCCATCGAAATAAAAAATAACTCTTTGATTCACAGTTTGTTTTCAATAATATTATAAAAAATAAAGTCTCTCTGTATGTACAAAAGCTCAATATATACACATTATGTTCAGTAGAGTTCAATAGTGCGCGCTGATTGGTTGGTTGAAGTTGGACAAGGACTGACATCAAAATGCACTATAATACACAATATTATATATGGCATATGGCATATACCGCTCTGCAAAATAACAACAATAACAATAATAATAATAATTATAATAATAACAATAATAACAATAAGATGACTGTTGTCATACATTTTGCAGCAACTGGCTGGTTTTCAAACACACCTCATCAACTCCAGAGTAGTGTAGAGTAAAAGCAATAATAATAATCATAATAATAATAATAATAATAATAATAATAATAATAATGATCATAATCATAATAATTATAATAATCATAATAATAATAGGAGAAGTAGCCTAGTGATGCTCTAGCAGACTCAGTTACAACACTCGTATGATCATATTACAGAGTTGACACCATGTAATATCACACCACAGCTGGTGTTGTAATGACACTGTGAGAGTAGCCCACTTACACTCCTACTGCACACCTGTGAGAGTAGCCCACTTACACTCCTACTGCACACAACTCTGATGAACTCGTAGAAAGGAAAGAGCTGGCGGCGTGACGTCATAGCAGACGGATCCCCCTCGTCATCGTCATCATCATCAGACGTCAAGTCAAACACACACACACACACACACACACACACACACACACACACACACACACACACAAGTCCGCCTCGAAGAACACACACACACACACACACACGTCCGTCTCGAAGACGTTTTGGGTGCAGGACGAGCAAAGTCACATGAGAAAGCTCCCGTGTGTGTGCGTACTTCATTTTGATGTTTCATGTGACGCTGCATGACATCATCTCATCAAACGTCCTCGGTGTCACAGGGAACCCTGGGTGACGTGCCTCTAGGTAACCCTAGGTGCCTCGTCATCAAACGTCCTCGCTGTCGCAGCACGTGGTGGTGGGGGAGTAAACAGGCATGGAGATGGGGATGGTGTTGTCATGGAGGTGAAGATGCGTTGCCATGGGGATGGGGATGGGGATGGTGACGTCGTTCATCTCCTGGACCGGAACCCCTGCGGTGGTGGCGGCCGCTCTGGCAGGGCTGCTGTTGTTGACCAGCATGTAGTCGAACTCGCGGTGGAGCACCTTCTCGTAGACGCTCTGCAGCCCCGTGGTCTTGGGGATCTGGGCCTGAGCTGCGTGCGCCGCCGTGTAGTAGTTGTCTCTGCGCGCGGCCGCCGAGGCGTCCCGGGGGAGGGAGGCGGTCTTGGAGGAGAAGGAGGAGAGGTGAGGCGGCTGGTGCTGCGGCTGGTGCTGCGGGGGGTGCGGGTGCGGGTGCTGCTGCCCGTGTGCAGAGTTGGCGTTGTGGTGGCGCGTGGCGCTGGGGCTCCAACAGCGGTCCGAGTGGCCCAAGATCTTACACTCACTGGTGCACGCCCACAGACCTGGAGAGGAGAGGGGAGAGAGTTAACATGCTGCATAAGGCCACTGAGGGTTGCCCCCTTGCACGGGTGAGGCATAAATGCAATTTCGGAGTGTGCAGTGTGCAGTGTTGCAGTGTTAACTTGTGTGCTGTGGAGTGCTGTGTCACAATGACAATGGGAGTTGGAGTTTCCCAATGGGCTTTCACTTTCACTTTCATGCTGCACAGAGCTTCATGCATTCACATCTCACCACACTGTATTCACTCCTTAACTAAAACTTACTATTGGGTTGTATGACAACACTGTGTCTATTACAACAAAGTATCTACTGTATGTGTAAATCTCTACCTGATCTCCTCTGCTCACCATGCTGTGGTGTTTGTTCTTGTGTTGTTGTCTACAGTCGGCCTGTGTGTGTGTGTTCATGTTATCTCTTGCTGCGTATTTAATCGCCCCTTTTGGAGACAATAAAGTTGAGGGTGGAGTGACCCCTCTGCCTCTCCGCTACTCTCCATTCTGTGGCCTGCACAGGGCCTTTATTAATAGCCTACATCACCACTTGGTCACTGCCATTCTGGTCACAACTGACTTATAACAGGCCTGTGTCTTACTGGGTTATTGGCTAAATGACATCATCGTATCAATGCGTAAAACTGTCTCCATCGCTCTCTCTCTCTCTCTCTCTCTCTCTCTCCCCGCATGTCTGCTTCTCCTCTCTGCTCACCATTGTGTGCGTTGTTCCCCTGGTGCTGCTCCTTCTTCAGCCCGTCTCCACTGATATCCGAGTCGCTGTCGTTGAAGTCGCTGTCTCCTTTCCCGCTGTCCTTCCCGCTGAACTGCGGGTCGCGCGCGGAGATGGTGGTGAAGGAGTTGCCTTTCCAGATGGTGATTGGCCGCAGCGTCTCCTTGCCGTATCCGGGCAACGTGGAATAGCCCTGCTGAAGGAGAAATAATAATAAACAAAGGACCGTTAAACAGAGTGTATGATAAATAAGGGACCGTTAGACAGAGTTTAATGATAAAAAAGCGCCGTTAGACAAGAGTGTATTGATAAAGAAAGCGCCGTTAGACAGAGTGTATTGATAAAGAAGGCGCCGTTACAGACTGTAGGCTATTTGGTGTGCCGTTCACAGCCACTAGACTAGAGCTACATCCTCCTCTACGGCACCCCGCGCGCCAGACAACAATAGAGCAGAGTAGTATTTATATCTATCCCGGAGGAACATAAGGCGTCCAGTAGCATACAGAAATCATCTACGGTACACAAGACATCACACTTCACACACAATAGCCTATCGCACAACATGAAATATTAACACATATAAATATTAACCTGTAACACATTATTCACATCCAGAGTAGAGCGACTCACCTCGAGTTTGGCGCCGTGTTGGTGTCTCGTGCTGTCCGACTCGTAGGTGCAGGTGGTCTCGGTACCGTCCTCGGAGGTGGAGCACGTGTCGCTGCCCGCCGGTAGGGTGCCACCGAACGGCGTCTGGTTGGCGTACGGGTGCGCGTGTCCACCGTCGAACACGTTCTCGCTGCTGTGGATCGGGATCAGCTGACCGCTGTTGTTCCTGCCGCCCTCCCGCGCGCCCAGCATGCCGCCGCCGTGACCGTCCTTGTCCAGGTCGAACTCGTGCCCCACATGCCCTCTCTTGACCGGCGGCTTCCGTTTACCGCACGTGGTGGCGATGAGGATGATGGCGAGCAGAAGGAGCGTGCAGCTCCCCGCCAGCACCACGATGATGATGATTGACAAGTCCCACGTGGCCGCCTCCTCAGCACCCATCCCACTGTTCCGGTAGACCGCGCGGTCGCTCGGGGGAGCCCCGGCGATAACGGTCAAGTGGATAGTGGCGGTGGACGTCAGTGCGGGTCTGCCGTTGTCACTCACCGTCACTGTCACGCAGAGGGCGTCGGTGTCACCCGCGGCTACAAGGTCGTAGTGGAGTTGATGGTTGAGGTAGATCTCGCCACTGGCTTTGTTGATGGAGAAGAAGGAGGATGCCTGTAGATAGGGAACACAATGGAAAACAAATAAGACTACAGCCTAGAGATAGAAAACACAATGGACAACACATGAGACTACAGCCTATAGATAGATAGCACAGGGGACACAATGGACAATACATAAGACTTTATAGTGTACGTATATGGACCACAATATAAATAAATAAACTTTAATAAGGGCTTTTCATCCATTCATCCATGAAGGGCCTGATAGATCTTGAAGTTCTTTTGTTTCAGATATGTAAACGTTTTTTTGTTTTTGTTTTAACTTTTACCTGACTAGGCCCATCCATACAGGCCCATCCACTACGTCATCCAATCATCCATTCATCCACCTGGTTACATTAATAGACCATCCATCCATCATCCCGCCCTCCCTTTATTCACATTATTTACATTACTCTCTCCATCCATCCACCCACCCATCCCTCCATCCATCCCTCCCTCTCTCTCTGTCCATCCCTCCCTCTCTCACTTCACCTGTTTCGGTTCCGTATCGGTGATCCTGTAGGAGAGGTCCGAGTTGGCGCCTTCATCCGCGTCCCGGGCCGTGATCTGCGTGATGACGTAGCCCTGCGGCGCGTCTCGAGGTAACAGGACCTCCGCCGAGCCGTTGTGGAGCGCGGGTTGCGTGACGGTGGGTGCGTTGTCGTTCTGGTCCACTATCCTCAGACTGATGCTCGCGCTGCCGTGCAGCTGCTGTGGCGAGCCGCCGTCGGTCGCCTGCACGCGCAGGTCCAGCTGCTTAATGACCTCGTAGTTGAAGCTCCGCAGCGCGTACAGGGAGCCCGTGTCGGGGTCCAGCGACACCCACGTGGACACCGGGGAGCCCATGATGTAGGCGTCCACGAGCTTGTAGGTCACCTTGCCGTTGTGCGCCAGGTCGGAGTCGCGCGCCACCACCGTGGTGATGTAGGCACCGGGCGCGTTATTCTCCGCCACCGACACCTCGTACACGGGCTTGCTGAACACGGGCGCGTTGTCGTTCTCGTCGCTGAGTCGTATGGTGTACTGCGTGACGGTCCTGAACGGCGGAGATCCTAAATCCTCCGCCACCACCGTCAGGTTGTACTCCGGGATCCTCTCGCGGTCTAGCGGCGCCGTGGTCACCACCATGTAGCTGTCCTCATACGCCTGCTGCAGCTTGAAGTGCTCGTGGCCGTACAGGGTGCAGTGCACCTGTCCGTTACTACCGGAGTCCCGGTCCGCGGTGCTGACGAGAGCCACGAAGCTGTCCTTGGCGGCGGCCTCCGTGATGTAGGCGATAGAGCTGCCGGCGGTACCGGAGATAGAGGTCATTGGCGTGATGCTGATCTCGGGCGCGTTGTCGTTCACGTCTTGCACCTGGATGACGATCTTGCAGACGGTGGCGGGGCTCGGGTTGGGTCCCAGGTCGCGAGCCTGCACGTCAAACTCGTAGGTCTTCTTGCTCTCGAAGTCCACGGGGCTCTCCAGCGTCAGCCTGCCCGACTTGCGGTCCACTTTGAAGAGTTGGCGGATCTCCGTGGACACCTGGTTACCGAAGGCGTACACCACCTCTCCGTTAAGCCCCTCGTCGGGGTCCACCGCGTTCAGGTCCAGCAGCAGGGTGCCTACGGGAGAATCCTCCGGTAGATCCACGGAGAAGTTGTTACGGTCGAACACGGGACTGTTGTCGTTGTAGTCTTTCACCTTGACGTTGACCCGCGTGCTGCCGGTTCTGGATGGGTTCCCCCCGTCGGCCGCCGTCAGCTCGAGCGCGTAGGACGCCTGCGTCTCGCGGTCCAGTTCTTTCATGAGCACGAGCTCCGCATATTTAACCCCGTCCGCGCGGCTCAGCACATCGATGGTGAAGTGGCTGTTAACGGAGATCTGGTAGCTCGAGATGTAGTTCGTGCCCACGTCCTCATCCGCCGCCACGTCCAGAGGGATGCGCGTGCCCACCGCCGTGTTCTCGGAGATCTCGAGCGTGGATTCCCGCCGGGAGAACTGAGGCGAGTTGTCATTGATGTCCTTCACCTCCACCTCCACGTGCACCAGTTTAAACTGTTCCTTGGAAAAACTGACCACGTCAAAGGCGATCAGACACTGAACTTGATGCTTACAGATCTTCTCCCTGTCGATCCTCTCCCCGATGGTCAACTGACCGTCATACTCCCGCAGTCGGATAAAAGAAGAATTAAACTGTTTCATCATCCGGAAGTTCGCCTTGCCCCCCATAGTCAGGGTGACGGATAAGTCCTTGGCCAAGTTACCGATCACGGTACCGGGAGCATCCTCCTCGAATGTCTCGTACTTTATGGTCCGCGCCTCCGTCTCGGTGGAAGCTGTCAGCACCGACAGGGCGCATGTGAAGGTCAAAAAGAACATCCTCATTCTCATCCGATGATGCCACGAGACAGAGTTTCTACAACCACCCATGTTTAAAAAAATATGTAGGCAATGACTCTCCTGAGCCCCTGAAGAAAGCTTTTTAGAAAATAAAATGAAGTAACTGCAGTCGCCAAATTAAACGTTGTGTCCTCTCATTGGAACAGTCTGGTCTTTCTGAACATCAGTATAAAAAAGTGAGTGCGCACACACTGGCGCTCTCGTGCAATAACGTTCAGGCAACTGGCGGGCTCTGCAGTGCGCGAGGGGTTTATACTGAGGCGCATGCAAATGAGGTCGGCTGTGACCAATCCCCGCTGCTGAGAGGGAAAGGGGGCTCTAAGCCTGTTTAGAAATTCCTTGAAGCAAAAACGCTTGGCACTAAAAAAAAAATCCCTCCCTGATTTATTGTACATTTATCACCTTTTTATCACCCTTGGTCTAAATTGGAGAATTTTATTACTCAAAACCGGGAGGCGCCGTCTCCAAGGTGTCTCTCACTGGAGTCTGACGCGTGTGTGACTTTGTGTTCACCTTTCAAACATTTCACTGCATTATATTTTTAGGTTACACTCAGCTGGTGTTTTCATCCAAAAGGACATTGGGCTAAACAGTTGGCTATTCTATTCTTTTCTATTATGTGCTGTCATGGCACACTGGCTTCGTATTGACATGTAGTTTGCTGCTGTAATTTGAATAGATTTCATAGGAGGCATATTGTGGCATCCAAGACCTGCTAGCCTATCGTCCCATCTCATGTCGGAAGTATTTCATTTCAGATCTTATCATATAACAGGTTACTGCGTCTGAGCTCCGCACTTGACTAACGGTTTCCTTTTTAAAGCCGCTTCGATGAGGTCCTCTCCTGTTCACATCACGCGAGCTCGTGTGACTAGAGTGGTGATTCGGCTAATAATAATTCTGCTGCACGGGACGGGCTTCTTTTTAACATGCATGTCACTCTCGTGAGCCCCGCGCGCTCTCTCTGTCTGTCTCCCAGTAACCTCGACTGGCTGCGCGAGCAGGTGAGGGCAGCAGCGTCTCCAAATAGGATTTAGATTTTAAGCGCGAGGAGATTT
>NW_026946060.1:206080-208580 GCF_034702125.1 Engraulis encrasicolus
CGTGAATTATGCAGCTGATTGTGTGGCGCATGAAAGGCCTCACGCGGGCATCGGAGGCGGTTTGATGGGCTCGTTAGTCCCCGGTCACCGCAGGCGATATGAAGCCATCCATGGGAAACTCTGGCTGTCTTTAATGTCTAATTATCGAAGCCTTTGCCGCCGTATTGCCCTCAGCGATCATGTAATTCGCTTATTTATAAATTTTGATTGGCTCCACCGCCGCTTAATTGAGTTGAGTAAGTCACACCACAAGAGAAAGTCTGATTCTGTTTCCACGTGATGTGGCGTTTGTGGCCGTTACTGTCCTTCATATAAACTCCTCCGCAGCCGACACTGTGGCCGGTGGGAGAAACTGGGAGCGAGGGCAGGTGTTCTTGCTAACGAGACACAATGACATTTCAGAAGAGCTTTGTGTGTCGCACATCGGGTGGTGTGTGTGTGTGTATGTGTGTGTGTGTCTCCTCGGGTGGCGCAGCTAAGCAGGTGAAAGTGAAAGGCCCGATCTGCTAACGAGCTCTGTATTTAAACGTTTACGGCACCCCGTGCGTCTTTAGTTTAGTTTTCCCGGAACACAAAGCAGGGGTCGCGGGTGCGTTTTTGTCGCTAAACGTTCTGAAATGGATGGCCTGGCGCGCGGTGTATTGTCGAGTAAAAATACCCCCGTGGGCATGTGTGTGTGTGTGTGTGTGTGTGTGTGTGTGTGTGTGTGTGTGTGTGTGTGTGTGTGTGTGTGTGTGTGTGTGTGTTGGCATGTCCGGCCAGTATTTAACCAAGAGGGAGCGGCGGGGTAGCTTTATGCCACTAAACACACCGAACATATGAAAAGGAAAACACACCGCGCGCCACATCTGAAAGGGAATAAAACACATCAAAGGCATAACTCAGTTGGTTAAGTGGCGCCCTGATGGAGAAATGACTTGAACCCACTCGCCTTCCCACACACACACAAGCAGTGTTGCCTTTACGCACAGACTCTGCCGTTCTCACCCATCGCTTACTGCCAACACATTAACGTCAAATCAACACGTCATTAAGTGCAACAACAAAAGATACAAACTCACAATAAAGTCTCGAGACCCATGCAGACTCCCTTACCAGGGATGAGGAACCTTTTTCATTCGAAGGGCCACAAAAAGTCCTCCTATGACCGTATGAACATAAACCAGGATTTCCCCTGGCCTGCACGGCTTATATTGAAGGCGGCCAGCGTTTACCAAAACAGACCCCACCTTCACTAGGTCCTCTGAAAATATTAAGTAATTATGTTGCAAATGTAATAGCAAATATCTTAGATTGCAAAGCACGTCATATTTCATGCGAAACAGCATGACATTAAAAGTATATCCATGGCGCATGATGAGACGACATGGGCCATAGGTGCCACACACACACACACACACACACACACACACACACACACACACACACACACACACACACACACACACACACACACACACACACACGCACACGCACACACACACACACGCACAGACGCACACTACGCACTCATACATTCTACAGACTGTCTTCCTACCAATGTGAACCGCAGAAGGCGACAACACAGTAGGCCGTGCCGTAGGCTGATCGCATAGAGCTATGTCCAGTTGTTATGTTAATGAATAACTTTATTGTTACTAGTTCATCACTGTTATCTCCTGTTCTGCACGTCGATGTCAGTCTGTAAATATCAGTCATCTATGTCCTGGTATGGTAGAGAGACAGAGACGTAATTTCAATTCCCTTGTATGACCTGTGCATGTGAAGAAACGGACAATAAAACTGACTTGACTTGACTTGTACACTGACAAGATGAATCCACCACGATCGCCTGGAAGCCATTATCATAACTAATGCATATACCTAATAATATTATCATAACTAATGTATGCCGAGCAGCATTTATGAACAGACTCTTAATTATTGAATACGGTCCTTGCCTTGCGCGTGTCGTGTCTGCTAGTGCCGTCAGGTGATGGGTGTTCTATTTTTGCTGCGTCGTCAGAAACGTCACCACCGGTCAGTAGGTCAGTAGTACACGAGGACTGTACCGGGGTCTGCACCGGGGAGTGTAGGCTACCGGGGACTGTACCGGGGTCTGCACCGGGGACTGTACCGGGGAGTGTAGGCTACCGGGGACTGTAGCCTACCGTGGATTTGGTGTCAGATATTGTAGCCATGGGTGTCATTTTAGGTGTGGATGGTGGGGACATGTCCACATCACTTTTGAGATAAACCTACGTATCTTGTCACCACCACTTGTTTCAGAAATATAATGTAAAAACAGCACATCCAAACCATTTACCATTGAAATGTCCCCACCACTTTCCAAGCTAAACCTATATCTTTGATTGTAGCTATTGCACAACTGACACAGCAATAGCTCTAATGTGGGACACATTGGACTATAAGGATCCACAAGATAAAGGGGGTGACATCATATGAAGATCATTTTCACTACTCACCCGATGCTGACTAAATAGCCTATTAGGCTACTGCA
>NW_026946060.1:226080-228580 GCF_034702125.1 Engraulis encrasicolus
CTGTGGTGTTCGGGGGTCAAAATTGACCCTGTATAGTTTTTTGGTTGTTTTATGCATTTCTGAAAAGCTGTTGGTTGCCCTTTGTCTTCAGTTTGGTGATTTATGGTGAGGAAAATATATTTCTTGCCTGAACTTTTTTTTGCCAGCTTTTTGATATTACAAATCCAATATGGCCGCCGGACAGTCCCATACAGTACAATATGTCATATCTCCTGTTGTGAAAGGAGTACAGATGTATTTCTGGTGTCTACTCATATGTTTTCATGGTCAGGGAATCCATTTCTGCATTATATCATGAGATTTTTTGCACATTTGTTTGCAAAATACCCTTTTGCGCATTATTTTTTCCAAAAAACGTATAAAAAATTCATAATGGCACCCAAACCTATAGAACTGCTCTTATACTTTCCATAAAGTTGATGTGGCAATGACATAATGGTCCATGTTCATGGCATAGGGGATTCAGATGGATAGTGTGACTTTTTCATGTTCATTGAGGTGTTCATTTCCAATACCTTTGCATTAGATTGGCAGAATAGCTGTGACTCTGACAGAATTGTTATTTTGTATATTTACCACACTAAAATCATATACATATTGAAAAACACCAAGTCAACATATTTAAAGATTAATTCTATGCACTGAAAAACTAATTTAGTTGACATTTGGTCTTTATCCTGCTATAAATATCTTTGGGTTGGTTTGGACCCGAACACCACAAATGCCACTCCAGAAAACCGAATAAAATAAATTTGGGGATTGTTGTACTCTCATATCAGATGCAATACATGGACAACATAATCACTAATTGTATCACTTTGGGAGGTATTAATAGTGAATTTATGCAGATTTTGATAGTTTTGGTCATCAAAAACGATTTGCATAATATAAGATAAAAGATCTTTTAAGTCAAAAAGATGAATACATCAAGTAATATTTCCATGGATATGAATACATACCCAGTTAGCCATGAGATGAAAAACAATATTTGATGATAACTAGTGTTTTTAGGTATTTTATAGCTGAGTTTTGTTATCACGGGTCAAAAATGACCCGAACACCACAGGTGTATGCAGCTTACGAACACAACACAAGGGTTAATATGTCCATGTAGGACTTGTCATATTAATAAAGAAATTTTAGTTTGGAGTGCCTTAGTCAGATAATTTATTCTCATTTTTTGATCCTGACAGTCATTGGCTACTCAGCAGAACAGTTCAAGAACACTTAACTTTTTCCTTTTCAAAATTCAGCAAAAAATTACAGGTGAGCTCAAAATGAATAGTTAATACTGGGATCTTCTGATTCACAGTCTGTGATTCACAGTGCAAAACCTACTTAACATGCCAGTTCTGAACTAACTTTATGCCTAGCCTACAACTCACCTGCCCACCTGTAGGCCCTGTTTTCTCTGCCGGACCCTCCTCCTCCTGCTTGTCAGTCACTACACTTTTTTTTGTCCTACAAAATCAAAGAAAATGCTCATGAAAAGATTCCACTTAAAAACAAACACCAGGACTAGAAAAGCCACATTGCCATGACGGTGGGCTATATAGATCAGAAGAAAATGAATTATGCTATGACTGATTTCAGGGCAAAAACTACATGGTGATAAAAAGCAGATACTTAACCTGCACTAGGCTTGCATGTCTTCTGACTCGTGCAGAGTTTTCATTAATTAGTGACAAGTAACAACTATAGCAAGCTTTATAACCACCAGGCCACAACTAACTACATCCCAAGTCTCCCTGATATTGATAGCGGCTCCCCGATGCCCGCGAGTCAGATAAAAGGTCCCTGATCAGTGATTTTAGACTATGCAAGTTTATTTTTTTCCAATTGGCAATGCGGGACAGAGAAGGATACTCGTGCGGTATGCGTTCCGTGGAATAGTTTTGCGCGAGCATAGGACGCCCTGCAAATGTAGGAAAAATATTAGGCAGATGTTATATGAAGACTGGACGACATAAAGGACGTGAATGTACACGTGTTTTAACACTAATGTCGTTTGATTGCCGGGGTTGTCGAGGGTCGATAAGTATCTCCCTGAAAGTAGTTTTTGGAACTTGGGATGTCTGTAACTAACTAACTATAACGGGAGCCATCACCAGCATCTTTCCATGACTTATTCATTCCCGTGTTTATTGCATGTATCTGCCAGGGCTTTGTTGGCTACTACTACAGACAGTTAAAACTTGCACTCGAAACGACATGAGAGGGGAGGAGGAGATAACACTTAGCTGAAGGCCAAACGATGCAAATGCGTTGCGTAATAGATGAATAGGCAATCTAACTCATGGTCCACCACTGTACTTACTGTCGAGGTAGCGGAATAACTTCTTGTGTCAGTCGTCCTTTTGTTTTTTTGGAGGCGAGAATTTCTCTGAGGATCATTATAAATGTCAAACTCAGAAGTACACACGTTTGAGTTTAATTCCAATACGAGAGAAATGCGTTCACTTTCAGCACCATGGACCACGCTTCCGCGTGAGGCTACCTT
>NW_026946060.1:233580-241080 GCF_034702125.1 Engraulis encrasicolus
GTGTGGCAGCCGGAAACAACGAGCTTGCCGAGTTCTTTGACTGAATACATATCCGCGGACACTCTGAAGGCGGGTAAGTCAAAAAAGTAAACCACTGTAGGGCTGTTTGCATTTATCATGACTTTCCTAGAATCACATTTATATCATCCGTTTCGTTAGTGTACTTAGTTTTGGCATCAAGGCATACGTTTTATGAGCAAGAGAGTAAGCTTAGCTGGCTAATTCTCACCAATTCAAACGGGTTAGCGGCTAATTATCGATATAGTCTCCTTGTTTTAACTATTGTTGGGAGTTTGGAAGCTGTCACCCATGTTGTACTGTATGCATGTTTGCATGTGTGACATTATTTTCGGTTACTTTGCGAGTTATAGCGAAAGAAACTACCTGGCAGCCCATAACGGGCAGCTAGCTAATTTATGCTAGGTGAAAACAGCTGGTTCATTAACGTTGTATTAGTTCTATGCATTGACGTTGCGAGACCCGTGTGCGTCTGATTTCAAATGTATCCAGGACAGTCGTAGATACCATCAGTAGCTCTACACACATCAATGACACAGGGGAAGTAAAGTTACCGCTGATTTTTGGTATTGCTCCGTCTGACTGTGTGTGTACGGCCACAGTAAATGTTGATTAGCCGGTGGAACTTTTCGGTTTGAAAAAAGACGAGACGTGAGACTGCGTGACAGAAGGGGCTGTGTGTGCTTGTGTATGGGTGCGCGTTTGAATGGGTGCGTCGTGTGTAGAACTAGATGCTGCAGTTTGCAGCTGGTTTGATTCATGTCGTGGGTCACTTAGGGACTGTTCGTTATTTATTTTCGGGGTCACCGGAAGAAAATAGGGGAGGGTCACGTCATTTTTTTCATTGCTGAGGGGAGGGTCATCAATTTCTTTTAAGCTGGCTAGGGGAGGGTCATCCAAAAATGTTTGGCACATTTATTAGAAAAATAAATGATTCCGGCACGGCGAGCGTGGGTCCGGTGGCACGTCAAAAAGTTGAGCTCTCCTGAAAGTTATGCAAATTAGCAGCGGCTGACGGACTGCGTTACCCAATGACTGTTGATTACATGAAGATGTCCCATGATACCTGTGGTCATCACGAAGGTGCATTTCCCTCGGTAAAAGCAGATTTTTTACATCTGTCGAACTTTTGGATGTACAAAATATAGACTACAAGCATGTATGTTGCATGTGCTTATGATGCCAGGGTTCAAATGATTATGTTCGATTTCGAACATAAGCATAACAACACGAGGCCAAGCTGTGTGTGAAAAAAACACATGTGCCGAGTTCGGTAAGAGCATTTTGAACTGTAATTTAGGGGCAGTTGGTTTGCTATATGGATAAAAACGGCTAGAAATGTAGATTGATATACTTCCTGTATATAACTCCCGGGCCACGCGAGCTGTAGTAGCAGTGCGTCGACACTGGGACATCCAGTACGTCGAGCTGCGATAACGTAACGCTATAATGGATCTCTAGCCTTAGTGTTTATTTCCGGAATTCATGCTACCCATTCACTGATGTTACCTTTTTCATGAATACTTACCACCACCATCAAATTCTAAGTATTCATTATGACGGAAAAATTGCTATTTTCATACATGAAAAGGGGGATCTTCTCCATGGTCCGCCATTTTGAATTTCCAGAAATAGTCATTTTTAGCTGCAGAAATGACTGTATTTGGGCCATACTAGAAAATATTAGTTTATTACTTGGTAAGCTTTCATGAAAAGGTCAAATTTGGCAATAGGCAGCCCAGTTTCAATTAGCAGCGTAGTTGCAGTACCTTTTTTGACCATTTCCTGCACAGTGTACCTTTTTAAGGTCAGATGTCACATTTTGGCATCACTTCAGTACGTTTGGAACCAGGGCTGAGTGCTGAAATGGTACCGAGTACTTGGGGCTAATGGAAAAGTGTCAGAGCTGCACCATGCCATATCAAACAGTGACGTACTGTACCACTTCACTGCCAGTACCAACGATACACTACGCTACTAGATAAATGAGATGTGTCCTTTGTTTAATGTGGTTGTACCTGTACTGCGTTTATTCTTCCTGTTGGTTAAAATGTTTTTCCTGCATGTTTGTTTCCTGGCATACATTGACCGGCCCTCATACGCAGACTGACAACATTGATGTGAAGAGGGAGTGCATGCTGAGGAGTTGACGGTCTACCTGAATGAAGAGCCAGACAAAGTGGTATGTTACAACTCGGCAGCTAGATCTGTCTTTTTCGTTATTAGGTGGCATAGGGAGATCGCACACATCAGTGGCCTGCGAGGCTCATTTTGTTGGGCTCTGGTGGGCTCCTCCTGTGCTACCTGACATGTCTCCTGGCATCTCATCCGCGTTCTGGACACTGCTGGAGGACACACCAAACCTTCTTGCATTGATGTGCCATCTTGGCCTCAGTTATGTGTTCTTTGCAAACACGAATCTGCCCAATTCCAGCTTTGCTAAAGCACCCTCACATCATCACAAACCCTTTGCCAAATTTCACGTTCAATCCAACACCAGTCATCTCTGATTTGTAGATCTCTGCAGGTCTCTATCTACCCATGAGGGTGTTGCACTTGCTGTGGCACATTGCGAAGGCCGCATTACTGAAGCAACAGAAGTTATCTTAGAAGAAAACTTAAACTCAATATAGGTTTTAGTTCTGGAATACGATCGTGCTGTAGGGTAATAGTTTTCTCATAGTTTCACCTTAGACAACTCCCCCTTAGGAGACCAAACTTTGAGCAGACTCTTTTGCATTGGATGGGTGGGGTTTGACATATCTTTCTCTCTCATGCAATTTTTGGTTGACAATGTGCCTAAAAGGGCCAATATGTTCAAAATACTAATAATTGTGCTGGTGGGGCAGCCGTGGCCTAGTGGTTAGAGAGTTGGTTTTTCAATCTATTGGTTGCAGGTTTGAATCTCCCCTGACCTGTAACTACATCTCCATCCATGGCTAAAGTGCCTAAGGCAAGGCACCTAACCCCACATTGCGCCAGGGCCTGTAACCAATACCCTGAAAAGTAATAAATGTAAGTCGCTTTGAATACATGAAAGCGTCAGCTAAGTGTAATGTATTGTAACAATTTTGCACACTGTATACTTAACTGTATGTGTAAAGTTTCTCACCAACACTCGTGAAAAGATCATGACCCTGTTTCTCAAAAGCACCGTTGTTAGTTAGCGACTTGGTATTTTGCCAATGGGAAATTGCATGCAAGCAAAGTTTTTACTGTAGTTACCAATGATGCTGTTGAGAAACATACTCCAGAATGGGGTCATAGCCACACCAAAAACGAAGAGAGGTAATTGAACATCAGTTTGATCTCACCTTCAATTGCCTAAACAGGCAGTGTGAGGGCACACAAGTCAACATCCTCCTCATACCTTTCATAAACTATACTAAATATACTACTATACTACTTTTCCCATCTCTGGGTGTGTTAGGGTGGACAGAAATGCCCCAAACTTGCGCCCACAAATACCGCTTACGGCTTCAATCATGGGTTTTGTTTACTGTTTTCCAGGATGTTGATCTGGACGGTCCAGCTGAAACGTATTGTCTTCGTGTGCGTGTGATCGGCAGAGAGTCCTCAACGACATTGGTAACGTACCTGTGGCCATTGCAGTGTTTGTTTTGGTTTATGCTCTTAATCTCTGTTACCTTCCAGAATGGAAGTACACTTTCAAATTTCTGTTTCATTCTAACCGTCTGTTTAATCAGTTTTTGCACTGCTTTTAAATGTACACTGTGTAAGATTCTTAGTTGTTTATTTCCAGAATTCATGCTACCCATTCACTAATGTTACCTTTTTCATGAATACTTAGCACCACCATTAGGGTGCATCAGTTGCCCCCTATGAAAAGATATGGCCTTGGCCCTATAGTAAAAATGTTCTACACCCAGTAAAAACACACTGTGTAAAATATTTTGAAATTTGGATGAAGTCTACCGGGGCCACCAGCCCCATGAAAATAGAAAATAATGGTGATAGTCAAAATCTTGAATAGAAACAGGGCTGGGGCCCCGCACCCTCGTGGGCCCCCATTGTTTTATTTTTTACATTACTGAAAATAGGGGCCCATGAGGGTGCGGGGCCCACCGGTGAGTCAGTTCTCCGGCACTAATAATAATGAGGGGGCCCCCTTAAATCCGAAAGTGCCCGGGCCCTATTTATCGCCCAGTCCAGCCCTGAATAGAAATGGACATTTTGCTGCATAACGCTACCCAATAAAAACATATTGCCTCAGCTGTGTGATAAAAAAAATGTTCTATGCATAGTAAAATCACTCTGTGGAAAATGTGTTGAAATTTAGATTAATCCCATGAAAATACAAAACAATGGTGATAGTGATGGGCAACCTGGATTCCAAAGTCCAGTGCCACATATTCCAAATATAGCCAATATACCGTAATGAACCAGCTGACCCACTGCCAGTATCAAGCAAGAGATTGCGAAGTTGTATGACTTTTGTGTGCTTCACCTGTGGGCCTAGGATTGTACAGGTAGCTGTTAATACCTGGTGGAACATCTGTACTAAAGCTGTGAATGCTCCTTGGAATGACTTATGTTTTTTCAAGAAATCCCTGCAGTAGTTCAATAGAGTACATACAATACAACTGTATGTGATGTTGGAAAGAGTGGCTTCCCAAAACCTGTACTTAAGTGGGCAGTCATGGGTGAGCGGTTAGGGCGTCAGACTTGCATCCCAGAGGTTGCCGGTTCGACTCCCGACCCGCCAGGTCGGTTTGACTCCCGACCCGCCAGGTTGGTGGGGGAGTAATCAACCAGTGCTCTCCCCCATCCTCCTCCATGACTGAGGTACCCTGAGCATGGTACCGTCCCACCGCACTGCTCCCCATGGGGCGCCACTGAGGGCTGCCCCCTTGCACGGGTGAGGCATAAATGCAATTTTGTTGTGTGCAGTGTTCACTTGTGTGCTGTGGAGTAATGGCACTCTTCAATACAGTTGTATTGACTGCCTTGTAGCCTAGGCATTCCAAGGAACATTCACAGCTTTAGTACAGATGTTCCTCCATGAATTGTAGGCCCACAGGTGAAACACGTAAGGGTTAACGTTCGGCGAGAAGGTCGCTACCGTGGAATAGCAGCACGACAGAGAGAATCTTAGACCCCGACGCGGAGCGGAGGGGTTTTGTTCTCTCTGAAGTGCTGCTATTCCACAAAGCGACCGACTCGCCGAAAGTTAACCCGCTTATTATATGGATATACTTAAATGATTCACACATGGCGGGGACATTTCTTTAGGCCTATTTAATTAGCCAGGACAACAGGTGTTGTCTATCACAGCAGCTGATTAGAGTCTTGTTGAAAAGTCGCTTTAGCAGTGAAAAGTCTTGTTGCCATTGACAGCGGTCTGTTATAGACCAACCCGTCCGTTATCGAAAAATAACAGACGTGCGAACGTTGGGGAGCCCCGTTGAAATGAATGGAGCATTCGACCGATGACGTCACACCATATAATAAACAAATATAACAGTCATGCAGCTTTGCAATATCTTGCTTGATACTAGCACTAGTAGATACTAGTGGTCCAAGGCAGCGAGGAATTGATATTGTGTTGCAAAAGAGCAAATTTGCCTAAATATAGCAGTTTGACCATCAGTCTGTCCTGAGACTGAAGTCTGTGTAAGTGGATCGACTGAATACACAACCTGCTTAGATATTCCTTCTGTTTGTGCTCCCAATACAGGTGATTTCACTAATTACCTCATCAACCTGGCTTAAGTGGTAATTAGGCTCAGCTGGTTCATTATATTGGCTGGGGCAAATGTGTCACGCGGTTTGTCCACCTCTGTTTTAAGACAATGGCAAACCTAGATTCAAAAGCTACAATCCAGTGCCACAGATTTCAAATTACCTGGTTTTACCTGTCCAATGGGGCACCTAAGTCTCCACCCCTTCCGGGCGGCTTATGGGGCTGGCAACGCAAAAACTTTTGACTGGGCTGTAATGGACTGATCAAAGCTATTTTCCGACCCACCTCGCATTTCCCCGTTGATCATACATATGCTGTGCCTCAGAATTAATAACAACCAATGGTGTGCTTGTTGACTTCACTTGGCAAGCGATTTTTGAGTTGTGTGTGTGCAAAAATATACAATTATTTGGACTACACAACAGACGTCGCATGTCCGACGTGCAGCCACTTAAGCCGCAGTGCAGCGGTAGGGTTGGCTGTGCCTCGGTTCACGTCAGATATGCGAGGCGCACGTGTAGTCTCTAACATAGTTTTGCACAAAAGCTAAAATAACGTTTCTTGCGTGTCGAAAATGAGTGGTCTTACGACGCAAATCCAAACCTTTCAAATTCACTGTCATCATATGTGAAATCCGGAGCACATGCCAAACGGGATGAGGATTTAGCTTGACTCGCTCCATTAACTCTCATTCAAAATTTTGAGAGCTCCAGCCCCATGGATCGGAAGTAGAAGGGCGTGACTTAGGTGCCCCATTGCCCTAACTGGAAAGGTAAAACTAGGTATGTCATTTGGAATATGTGGCACTGGACTTCAGCTTTG
Organism: Engraulis encrasicolus; assembly: GCF_034702125.1. Taxonomy (NCBI): domain Eukaryota; kingdom Metazoa; phylum Chordata; class Actinopteri; order Clupeiformes; family Engraulidae; genus Engraulis; species Engraulis encrasicolus. The sequence goes on from NW_026946060.1 coordinate 240,125, forward strand.
GAATCCAGGTTGCCCATCACCATCACCATTATTTTGTATTTTCATGGGTCTGGTGGACCCGGTAGAATTCATCTAAATTTCAACATATTTTACACTGAGTGATTTTACTGTGCATAGAACATTTTTATCACACAGCTGAGACAATATGTTTTTATTGGGTAGCTTTATGCAGCAAAATGTCCATTTCTATTCCAAGATTCTGACTATCACCATTATTTTCTATTTTCATGGGGCTGGTGGCCCCGGTAGACTTCATCCAAATTTCAAAATATTTTACACAGTGTGTTTTTACTGGGTGTAGAACATTTTTACTATAGGGCCAAGGCAATATCTTTTCATAGGGGGCATCTGATGCACCCTAACCACCATCATATTCTTAGTATTCATTATGACTGGGAAAAATTGCACTTTTCATACATGAAACTGGGATCTTGGCCATTTTGAATGTCAAGAAATTGACATTTTTAGCTGCAAAAATGACTGTATTTGGGCCATACTATAAAATATTTGTTTATTACTTAGCAAACTTTCATGAAAAGATCAAATTTGGCAATAGGCAGCCCAGTTTCAATGAGCAGCATAGTTGCAGTACCTTTTTTGTTCAGTGTACCTTTTTTTAAGAGTTTTTAGAGAAATTGAGAAATTAATCTTTCTCATTTGCACTTGAAGAGGTACCCTCATTTTGTATCTTGCTTTGATCATTACATGTGCAATGAAAAAATAAAGGCAACTAATTCTTCAACTTTATCGCGTGTAACTTTATTGTAGTTGGTCTTATAGGCTCAACTGGAACCAACTTACAACTGACGAACTTGGCTGACATGCATATTGGTAGATGCGTGTGCCTTGAGGTGTTTTCTAGCTTGATCTGAACTGATAAGGACAACAATGAATGTTTAATTAATTAAGGTATATTGATTTTATGATTGACTTTTATTATGTTTGATGTTCATGTG
>NW_026946060.1:251080-256494 GCF_034702125.1 Engraulis encrasicolus
TCACCCCACACTATACACTATACACTGCAGTCCTCACCCCACACTATACACTATACACTATACACTGCAGTCCTCACCCCACACTATACACTATACACTATACACTGCAGTCCTCACCCCACACTATACACTATACACTATACACTGCAGTCCTCACCCCACACTATACACTATACACTGCAGTCCTCACCCCACACTATACACTATACACTATACACTGCAGTCCTCACCCCACACTATACACTATACACTATACACTGCAGTCCTCACCCCACACTACACACTATACACTATACACTGCAGTCCTCACCCCACACTATACACTATACACTATACACTGCAGTCCTCACCCCACACTATACACTATACACTATACACTGCAGTCCTCACCCCACACTATACACTATACACTGCAGTCCTCACCCCACACTATACACTATACACTATACACTGCAGTCCTCACCCCACACTATACACTATACACTATACACTGCAGTCCTCACCCCACACTATACACTATACACTGCAGTCCTCACCCCACACTATACACTATACACTATACACTGCAGTCCTCACCCCACACTATACACTATACACTATACACTGCAGTCCTCACCCCACACTATACACTATACACTGCAGTCCTCACCCCACACTATACACTATACACTATACACTGCAGTCCTCACCCCACACTATACACTATACACTATACACTGCAGTCCTCACCCCACACTATACACTATACACTGCAGTCCTCACCCCACACTATACACTATACACTGCAGTCCTCACCCCACACTATACACTATACACTATACACTGCAGTCCTCACCCCACACTATACACTATACACTGCAGTCCTCACCCCACACTATACACTATACACTATACACTGCAGTCCTCACCCCACACTATACACTATACACTATACACTGCAGTCCTCACCCCACACTATACACTATACACTGCAGTCCTCACCCCACACTATACACTATACACTGCAGTCCTCACCCCACACTATACACTATACACTATACACTGCAGTCCTCACCCCACACTATACACTATACACTGCAGTCCTCACCCCACACTACACACTATACACTATACACTATACACTGCAGTCCTCACCCCACACTATACACTATACACTATACACTGCAGTCCTCACCCCACACTATACACTATACACTGCAGTCCTCACCCCACACTATACACTATACACTATACACTGCAGTCCTCACCCCACACTATACACTATACACTGCAGTCCTCACCCCACACTATACACTATACACTGCAGTCCTCACCCCACACTATACACTATACACTGCAGTCCTCACCCCACACTATACACTATACACTGCAGTCCTCACCCCACACTATACACTATACACTGCAGTCCTCACCCCACACTATACACTATACACTGCAGTCCTCACCCCACACTACACACTATACACTGCAGTCCTCACCCCACACTATACACTATACACTATACACTGCAGTCCTCACCCCACACTATACACTATACACTATACACTGCAGTCCTCACCCCACACTATACACTATACACTGCAGTCCTCACCCCACACTATACACTATACACTATACACTGCAGTCCTCACCCCACACTATACACTATACACTGCAGTCCTCACCCCACACTATACACTATACACTATACACTGCAGTCCTCACCCCACACTATACACTATACACTGCAGTCCTCACCCCACACTATACACTATACACTATACACTGCAGTCCTCACCCCACACTATACACTATACACTGCAGTCCTCACCCCACACTATACACTATACACTATACACTGCAGTCCTCACCCCACACTATACACTATACACTATACACTGCAGTCCTCACCCCACACTATACACTATACACTGCAGTCCTCACCCCACACTATACACTATACACTATACACTGCAGTCCTCACCCCACACTATACACTATACACTGCAGTCCTCACCCCACACTATACACTATACACTATACACTGCAGTCCTCACCCCACACTATACACTATACACTATACACTGCAGTCCTCACCCCACACTATACACTATACACTGCAGTCCTCACCCCACACTATACACTATACACTGCAGTCCTCACCCCACACTATACACTATACACTATACACTGCAGTCCTCACCCCACACTATACACTATACACTATACACTGCAGTCCTCCCCCCACACTATACACTATACACTGCAGTCCTCACCCCACACTATACACTATACACTATACACTGCAGTCCTCACCCCACACTATACACTATACACTGCAGTCCTCACCCCACACTATACACTATACACTATACACTGCAGTCCTCACCCCACACTATACACTATACACTATACACTGCAGTCCTCACCCCACACTATACACTATACACTATACACTGCAGTCCTCACCCCACACTATACACTATACACTACAGTCCTCACCCCACACTATACACTATACACTATACACTGCAGTCCTCACCCCACACTATACACTATACACTGCAGTCCTCACCCCACACTATACACTATACACTATACACTGCAGTCCTCACCCCACACTATACACTATACACTGCAGTCCTCACCCCACACTATACACTATACACTATACACTGCAGTCCTCACCCCACACTATACACTATACACTATACACTGCAGTCCTCACCCCACACTATACACTATACACTATACACTGCAGTCCTCACCCCACAGTACTGCAAGGCTTGTTGCTTGTCGCTAGTGCACCTCTTGTTGTCAGTAGTTCAAGGCTTGGTGCTAGTGGTGTGGACCTCTTGTAGTCAGAGTACTGCCAGGCTTGTCGGTAGTGGACCTCTTGTAGTCAGTACTGCAAGGCTTGTCGCTATTGGACCTCTTGTAGTCAGTAGTGCCAGGTTTGTCGCTGGTGGTACTCTTGTCGTCAGTTGTGCTAACTAATGGACCTCTTGTAGTCAGTACTGCAAGGCTTGTCGCTGGTTGGGAAGATATGCTTTCTCTCCCGGGCTGGTTGGCATTCTGATCTCCATGGAGTTCCGTTGCGCTGCACTGATCAATGAAAACAAAAATGTAGACGGCAATAAATTGCACTAAAAAGTGCTATCTAGAATCACATCATCATATCTGTCCAGAATGTTGACTTCATGTGGACTAAATAGATTTCAAAAATTGCACGGTTTTGACAGAGTTACCAGAGAGGCAGCCAAACAATGCAGCGCCATGGCAACGTGTGTGTGTGTGTATCTGTGTGTGTGTGTGTGTGTGTGTGTGTGTGTGTGTGTGTGTGTGTGTGTGTGTATGTGTGTGTGTGTGTGTGTGTGTGTGTGTGTGTGTGGTGAGTGTGTGTGTGTGTTGTGTGTGTGTGTGTGTGTGTGTGTGTGTGTGTGTATGTGTGTGTATGTGTGTGTGTGTGTGCGTGTGTGTGTGTGTGTGTGTGTTTTAGCCTTGCTAGGATGAATAATGCCCATTTTTTGTGTGTGTGTGTGTGTGTGTGTGTGTGTGTGTGTGTGTGTGTGTGTGTGTGTGTGTGTGTGTGTGTGTGTGTGGGGGTGTGTGTTGTGTGTGTGTGTGTGTGTGTGTGTGTGTGTGTGTGTGTATGTGTGTGTGTGTGTGTGTGTGTGTGTGTATGTGTGTGTGTGTGTGTGTGTGTGTGTGTGTGTGTGTGTGTAGTGGTGTGGTGGTGGTGTTGGTGTGTGTGTGTGTGTGTGTGTGTGTGTGTGTGTGTGTGTGTGTGTGTGTGTAGTGGTGTGTGTGTGTGTGTGTGTGTGTGTGTGTGTGTGTGTGTGTTGTGTGTGTGTGTGTGTGTTTGTGTGTGTGTGTGTGTTTGTGTGTGTGTATGTGTGTGTGTGTGTGTGTGTGTGTGTGTGTGTGTGTGTGTGTGTAGTGGTGTGGTGTGGTGTGTGTGTGTGTGTGTGTGTGTCTGTCTGTCTGTCTGTCTGTCTGTCTGTCTGTCTGTCTGTCTGTTTGTGTGTCTGTCCATATTGGTGATGTACTATACAAGCTGAATCGGCATTTGCGATACTGAAACTGGAAGAAAATCACCATCTCTATGGGAGACTTAAGAAAATGCCAATTGTTCCCTATGTCTCATTCCACACACTTGTGTCAGTACACTGATGATGTCGTGGAAACATTTGAGCACTATGCACTGTGCCCTCGCTGGAAGTGACTGCTGAGCATGGCATTAGCTCGCCAAAATATCGCTTGGCTACTGTTTGCATTTCCTTCACCCTAAAAGGCAACTATCACACATGCAATAGTTGGGTTGGCATGAATAGGTTGGTGTCTCAGCAATATTAATTAGGAGACTGTTGACCAAACTCTTCTACTGAACTGAATGCCACGTTTCCTCCGTGTCATTGTCAACATGGCCGCCATTTAGTGCGTGCAGTGTCCATCATTCAAGCGTTTTCCGCCATTGTTAGGGGATCATCTTGGCACTTTCAGTGCACTGGCTTAACTAAAATTTTGAGCGTGAGCGCCCTAGGCACTGAAACACAGTGCCCGAAGTGCACAAGTGCGTGGATTGAGACACTCTCTATATGTATATTCAGTATATGTGGGTGTCTCCAAGTTCGAAACAACACACAGTGTGTGTGTGTGTGTGTGTGTGTGTGTGTGTGTGTGTGTGTGTGTGTGTGTGTGTGTGTGTGTGTGTGTGTGTGTGTGTGTGTGTGTGTGTGTGTGTGTGTGTGTGTGTGTGTGTGTGTGTGCACATGTCTGTGTGTGTGTGTGTGTGTGTGTGTGTGTGTGTGTGTGTGTGTGTGTGTGTGTGTGTGTGTGTGTGTGTGTGTGGTGTGTGTGTGTTTGAGTGGGCTCTGGGGATGTTGTGTTCTATGGACTTTTAACTTGGGTTGGTGTCACATGGCAGCACTGGAGCCTAGAGTTACGGGAGACGGGGGGGGGTGGGTGGAGTCTAGAGTTAAGGAGAGGGGGTACGGGTGGAGCCCAGAGTTAAGGGAGAGGGGGGGTAGGGGGGGTGTTCTGTGCCTAAACCCATGGCACCATAAGGTCAGTTATGGGGCTTAGGAGGGAGGAGGAGGAGGACGGGGGGAGACTGTAGGTCTTAAGACCATAAAACCAAACCATCTGGGGGGGGGGGGGGGGGTCGGTAGTATACCAAAGACCATCCATGAGAATGGGGCCAGTTATGCAGCTTAGAAGGAGAAGGGCTGTGTGTGTGTGTGTGTGTGTGTGTGTGTGTGTGTTGGGCTCTCTCTACTCCTCCTCAGGGTTCTGGACTAAGCTGGTGCTCTACTCTCATTCTTCACATCAGAGCATGGAGTGTGCGTGTGTGCGTGCGTGTGTTTGTGTGTGAGTGTGTGCGTACGTGCGTGCTAGAGAGAGAGCATGAAGCCAGTTTAGACTTAACTCTTAAC
>NW_026946060.1:256594-259094 GCF_034702125.1 Engraulis encrasicolus
CCCACCCCACACTATACACTATACACTATACACTGCAGTCCTCACCCCACACTATACACTATACACTATACACTGCAGTCCTCACCCCACACTATACACTATACACTGCAGTCCTCACCCCACACTATACACTATACACTGCAGTCCTCACCCCACACTATACACTATACACTATACACTGCAGTCCTCACCCCACACTATACACTATACACTGCGTTCCTCACCCCACACTATACACTATACACTGCAGTCCTCACCCCACACTATAACACTATACACTATACACTGCAGTCCTCACCCCACACTATACACTATACACTGCATGGTCCTCACTCCACACTATACACTATACACTGCAGTCCTCACCCCACACTATACACTATACACTATACACTGCAGTCCTCACCCCACACTATACACTATACACTGCAGTCCTCACCCCACACTACACACTCAGCTAACAAAAATATGCCAGTTATGATGACAATCAATGTTATCATAGTCCACACATAGCACTTCAGTGGCCTACACCACTTTATTGTGTGTGGTGTGCGCCATACCTTCTCATCACAAGAATATGTACGCATTTGGGTTCTGCCTCGGCTGTATGACAAATCGAAAAACTACTTTCGCAAAAATCATAACTGAACACAACTCTGGCGGGAAGCAGTTGCATGAAGATGCAAACCAATCAGAAGAGGTGTAGCAGACTCGTCACAAGACCTTTCTTGAAGCTCATACACAGGGTTGCCAGACGGGGCAGTAGCAGCAGAATATTGCGCAGGGGCAAAGCGACTGCGGAATTGCATTAATTTCCAATACAATTCACAAATAATATTATTTAAAGGCTCCTGAGCTAGTGGGGCCGAGCCAAGTCATGCTGTGGCCGTGGTCCCACTAAAAATAGCCTAAACTCACCCCTGCCCTCACCCCACGCTATACACTCTGATGGTCTCCATTCTCCTATTGTAGTGCAAGGCTTGTGGACCTCTTGTTGTCAGTACTGCTAACTAGTGCAAGGCTTGTCGCTGGTTGGGATGATATTCATATAGTTCTAGTGGAATTACTACTTGGATACACCTTGGTGAAATGGGCATTACTCGTGTGTGTGTGTGTGTGTGTGTGTGTGTGTGTGTGTGTGTGTGTGTGTGTGTGTGTGTGTGTGTGTGTGTGTGTGTGTGTGTATGTAGGTGTGTGTCTGAGTGTGTGTGTGTGTGTGTGTGTGTGTGTGTGATGTGTGTGTGTGTGTGTGTGTGTGTGTGTGTGTGTGTGTGTGTGTGTGTGTGTGTGTGTGTGTGTGTGTGTGTGTGTGTGTGTATGTAGGTGTGTGTGTGTGTGCGTGTGTGTGTGTGTGTGTGTGTGTGCTTTGGTGAAATGGACATTACACGTGTGTTTGTGTGTGTGTGTGACTGTGTGTGTGTGTGTGTGTGTGTGTGTGTGTGTGTGTGTGTGTGTGTGTGTGTGTGTGTGTGTGTGTGTGTGTGTGTGTGTGTGTGTGTGTGTGTGTGTGTGTGTGTGTGCTTTGGTGAAATGGACGTTACACGTGTGTGTGTTTGTGTGTGTGTGTGTGTTTGTGTGTGTGTGTGTGTGTGTGTGTGTGTGTGTGTGTGTGTGTGTGTGTGTGTGTGTGTGTGTGTGTGTGTGTGTGTGTGTGTGTGTGTGTGTCTGTGTCTGTGTCTGTGTGTGTGTGTCCATATTGGTGATTTACTATACCGCCTGAATCGGCATTTGCGATACTGAAACTGGAAGAAAATCACCATCTCTATGGGAGACTTAAGAAAATGCCAATTGTTCCCTATGTCTCATTCCACACACTTGTGTCGTGGAAACATTTGAGCACTATGCACTGTGCCCTCGCTGGAAGTGACGGCTGAGCATGGCATTAGCTCACCACTCGCCAACATTTCGGTTGTCTACTGTTTACATTTCCTTCACCCTAAAAGGCAACTATCACACATGCAATAGTTGGGTTGGCATGAATAGGTTGGTGTCTCAGCAATATTAATTAGGAGACTGTTGACCCAACTCTTCTACTGAACTGAATGCCACGTTTCCTCCGTGTCATTGTCAACATGGCCGCCATAGAGGATCATCCTGGCACTTTCAGTGCACTGGCTTAACCCTTATGTTGTCTTCGGGTCATTTTTGACCCGTTTTTAAGTTTTAGTGTGAAAAAAACACACTTTCCTTTATTTTCTTGGAATAAGGCTTCATCTAATCCTCAGTCACAATCATTTCAACACAAAAAAATATGTTTTATCATTTTAGTAAATTTTAAAGGTCCCAAAAAAAAAAAGTTACATCTGTGGTGTTCGGGGGTCAAAATTGACCCGGTATAGATTTTTGGTTGTTTTATGCATTTCTGAAAAGCTGTTGGTTGCCCTTTGTCTTCAGTTTGGTGATTTATGGTGAGGAAAATATATTACATGCCTGAACTTTTTTTTGGCCAGCTTTTTGATATTACAAATCCAATATGGCCGCCGGACAGTCCCATACACTA
>NW_026946060.1:271594-274094 GCF_034702125.1 Engraulis encrasicolus
ATACTTACATATTTGGTGATTAAAAGAAGACCCATGACATTAAAAACAAGACCTTTGGGAGCATTGAAAGTCTAAAAATCACTGAATAAATACAGGTGGAAATGAGACTGTCCCAGGCGAGCTAGCGGCTAACAACTAGCCAACCTGTGGTGAAATAACACAAGGCTAGCTAAACGGCCTGCTAGCTAACACAGAACATGTAATGTTGACAACTAACAAATCACACAACCATTTGACAAGCCCAAAATTACTGAACATTACGCTGGTAGATCAAGGAGGGTCTTGGGATTGAAATCAAGCCATTTTTCAGCTTTGTAAGTGAAACCATAATTCATTAGCGAACTCGTTTTGGTGAAATGCTAGTTATCCTGCCCATAGGTCTATTCAGTTTACAACAATTAGTTGCATGAGTTTAATTTTATTTTTAAAATGTTATGATGGAGGAGCAAAGTCCAGGAATACACTGCCAGCTCACATCTAATTAATTGAATGACCCAGGGCTGGACTGGCAATCTGGCAAACCGGGCAAAATCCCGGTGGGCCGACGCCACTAGAGGAGTGATGTCGGTTTTTAAAAATAATTGTTATTAATGTTTAAAAAAAAATGTGACCGGCGGCCCACAATTTCGTGCTGACGGCCCTCGGCCCTCCTCCAATGAGATCAGCCCACACATAAAGGGGGTAGAGGGAGGGGGTGTCCCATTGGTGCATCTGAGTCAGACTTAACTATTCATTGTGGCCCCACCCCTACCCTGCATTACGCACGCAAATTTGAGACACAAGCGATGGAGAGACGAAAACTAAAAGGTGGTATGGAAAAGCTTGCGGAAGGGATTAAAAAAAAAAAAAACTTGCAGCAGAGGCAAGATAATGTGTTGTAGCAGCAGGAGAGGGACAACAACTTCTGCATGCAGAAGTGAAGGAGCACGCTAGGAGACAGCAGGTGGAAGCGGCTGTAGCCTTTACGAGCCCTGACAGGTATGAGTCAAGTCAAGATCTGTTCTTTCAAACTTTAGGATATTCCATGCCTCTCCCCAACTCTCACTTCAGCATTAAACATTAATATTAAATAGACCATTAATTTCCACCACCATAAGTGTGCTTGAGTGCTTTGAACCGGTCGCACGACTCACGGACATATTGAGAAGACAAACATTCCATACATGATACACCAAACCACTGACGTGATATAGTAGCCACGGCAGTGTGCCAAATGTATAGCATTAAATGGAACACCAGTGGTGTTGTTCTAAAGCATTCCGTGTACCAAATGCGTTTCGAAGACTGTCAAACTTGTGCTTACTCTCGCTAAATATTCAGCGATCGTTTGCGTAATCACATTTACCACGCAGTGAAAATGTCCATAGGCTATGTCGTGTAACGGTTGTCGCGTCTCGCGTGTGGAAAAGATTTGGCAAACAGATTTTTTTTTAAATTGTAACTCCTCTTGGAACATAATCAAACCATATTCTGTAGATAAAGACCTAGCATCTCTCTCTATCTCTCTCAGCTGTTATTTTATCCAGGACAATTAGAAATGATAAATGATTGAAGAATTTCTTTTGAATAAGCTTTTGATACAGTTTTATCTGTAGACTATTTTATATGTAGCCTACCACTTTCAGCACTGCTCATTTTGAAACTTCAGTATGTTAATGCTTTCTTAACATATTTGACACACTAAATCATTGTGGTGATAGGCTACAGTTCATGATTTTCTTTCATCATTCAAGCTATTAAAGTAGCTTCCTTATGCAATGAGAGATGCATTTTGATAACAGGAAATTAACCCCTCTTCTAATGCACCTGTTAGAGAAGAATGCACCTGTAGAATGCACCTGTAGAATGCACCTCTAATGCACCTGTAGAAGAAACCCTCAATTTAACATTAATCTAGGTCAATTTATGAGTAGGCTATACACTGAATACTATATTAATTTGAATATTTTGCAAGTGCTGCATAGGCTTCATTGTGATAAATAATAATCCCTCTTCTCATCTAGTCAAACCAGGCCAGGATGAGGTTGAGTTAGAGAGAGCAGTAGAGTAGGCCTAGATTACTTTTGCTGTGAGTGTGGTCATCTATTGCATTTCTAAACCACTGCCCAAACTAAGATTCATTTTAAATAAATAGTTGATATAGTCAGCACACATTTCCTGGTGTTTTCTGGTAGCTGAAAGAGAGATTCATGCATGAATATTGCGCCTTTTCGCATAGGCCGCTTGGTCAATAAGTAGTCAGATGTGCTCCGCTGATTATGAGGGGCCGGTCTGGGCCAAAAATGCCCGGGCCATTTTGTTCTCCCAGTCCAGGCCTGTAATGACCCTTAAACAAATCCCATTCATCAATAGAATTAGCATTGCTATAGTTTTACATTTCCTTTTACTTTTACTTTACTTTTACGGGTAGCACTTCATAATAATGGATGCAAAAAAGCATTATAAAGACTTAATAAATAAGTAACTATTGATGAACAAAACACACTGAGGAAGGCACACG
>NW_026946060.1:276594-279094 GCF_034702125.1 Engraulis encrasicolus
ACACCCCCTCCCACCCCCCACCACACATACACACACACCACCACCATACATAGGACTGGGTACCGAAATTCTGTTCCTTAATGGAACCGAATGAAAGGCTAAGGTTCTACTTGGCATCGAAACGTGCCTTGACTGTCGGTTCCACGTTTCGGTCCCCATGTTCATCACGTCAGTTATCATTTCACATTTAAAACCCCAGAACGTTAACGCAGTCAGAGCGGCAGTCGCTTATTTAGCTTATTTATCATGAAAAAATCTGGCAACATTAATTGTGATCACATTCCGGCTTGCAGAGACTACTGGCAGGCTAGGCTGCCAGTCAATGTGTTAAACAGGTGGTCAATAGGGAAGGTGTCCCCCTAGTGGTGGGAGGCCGTAACAATGTGTTAAATAGGTGGTCAAATAAATTATCTGTGGATACAAACGCTGTTACTAGAGAAACTACCGTCAGCCCATCTTTAATTTGTGTAGGCTTCCCGAGAAGAGTAGCCTATTTCTAGCGTTTGTAGACGGCAAAGAATTCAAACTCTGTCTTCGACACAGCCACTGTGAGCCAAGAAACAGCAAGAGAAGGTGCGCAAATGAAGCATTGCATCATTCTCCCACAGATGGTTACAGGGGGCGAAAGTTAAAGTCGCCAACACTGTTTGATGCTCCCAAAATTGTAAGGGCTCGTTTCTGACTTTCGCTCCGCCATGAATCATCAAACCCCCGTGTTGGGGACCTTTTCCCTTTAGTGATGATCGCGCGCATTCTCTGACTTTTTGGATTACACCGTGAATCATTACAAAGTTTAAACTTCATGTCAATAAAACGTAAACTCACATCAGAAGCATCAGGTGCTGTCACTTTTGGCCGCGAGAGACTTTCCTTGTGTGTAGGCATACATTTGCGCCACGGAACGCAGATTTGTAACGTGGATTATTGAAACTGAAGGCTTGAATTCTTCTATGTGGATATTTTTTTCCGCTTGGTATAGGCCTGATTACGGACCAAGAACTCGAAACAGAGCGTGCCCAGTGCTTCACTGCGTGCGTAAGCTTCCATTGTTTTTCAAAAACAGTGTTTGCTAGAACAGCATACCTGTCAGCTACAAAAAAACGCAAATTCAAATGAAAATTTGAAAAGTTTCAACAGGCCAAATCCAGACAGTCAACGGGACGGCAGTGACTACATCAAATCCTGACAGTCAACGGGACGGCAGTGACTACATCAAATCCTGACAGTCAACGGGACGGCAGTGACTACATGCTTTTCCATTAACAGTCCGCGCTCGAGGCCAAGACACAGGGCACGTTTTAAAAGCAGCGTGTGCAGCGTAAAAAAAAATGAAATATGAGTTTCTCCTTGTTGTTTTGCCACTCAAGTTGTCTGGAGCTGATGCAAAACTTCATGTTAGTTCAGTTTGTAATCAGGTAAATAAATTTGCACGATTGTCTGTGTGTTTGCAATTAACATCGACTGCAGCCTATTACTATATGAACTGATGCTGCGCCTGCGATGCAAAGAGCACACCCACGCCTACGCTCGAGAATGAGAGCTCGTATTTTCAAGGAACTTGAATTCTTGGTGGTAGCCTATCTGGCATAAAATGTAGGCCTACTGGCAGGCAGATCAATAAGCAAGACCATCTCACTGGTGCAGAGCCCTCTACGGACCATCTCACTGGTGCAGAGCCCTCTACGGACCATCTCACTGGTGCAGAGCCCTCTACGGACCATCTCACTGGTGCAGAGCCCTCTACGGCAGGCAGTTCAATAAGCAAGACCATCTCACTGGTGCAGAGCCCTCTACGGCAGGCAGTTCAATAAGCAAGACCATCTCACTGTTGCAGAGCCCTCTACGGCAGGCAGATCAATAAGCAAGACCATCTCACTGGTGCAGAGCCCTCTACGGACCATCTCACTGGTGCAGAGCCCTCTACGGACCATCTCACTGGTGCAGAGCCCTCTACGGCTCTGAGCTACTAGAATAATAGGTGTGGCAGCCGTCAGGATAACTGTCAGCCGTGGGGATAATTTATGGTCCGACACTTTTGACCAAAGTCCAGTTTCCTAGTTATTGAAGTTTGTGACGGGACATATTTTAGGCCTTTGGACATACCTGTAGGCTACACATAAGTTAAGAAAATGATTGTAAGAATTTGTTGTTCCTTATTGTGTCCTGCTACCATTGTGATGATCTGAGGCAGTATAATCAATTATATACTGTTAAAAGTCTATACTGTGAAAATAAATGATGAAAGAAATTGATGTGTATGTTGGCTTATTAAGTAGTAATATGAGTAATACTATGCTATAATATTCGTAAGAATGTAATATTGTCTGTAGAATAGCAATATATTGGGTTCAACACTAATAAGAGTACATTACAAGTTACACTGAACAGAGTTGATAATGGTAAAATCAGTGTTAAAATCATCCAGTGTTAAATGAACACTATTAAGTGTAATTGTCAACACTGGCAGAGTTATTTTGTAACACGGCACAGTGTAAGTTTA
>NW_026946060.1:290915-293415 GCF_034702125.1 Engraulis encrasicolus
GGTGTGATGTGGTGCGATGCTATGTGGTGTGGTGTGATGTGGTGCGATGCTATGTGATGTGATGTGATGTGGTGCGATGCTATGTGATGTGATGTGATGTGGTGCGATGCTATGTGATGTGATGTGATGTGGTGCGATGCTATGTGATGTGATGTGATGTGATGTGATGTGATGCTATGTGATGTGATGTGATGTGGTGCGATGCTATGTGATGTGATGTGGTGCGATGCTATGTGATGTGATGTGATGTGGTGTGGTGTGATGCTATGTGATGTGATGTGGTGCGATGCTATGTGATGTGATGTGATGTGATGTGATGTGGTGCGATGCTATGTGATGTGATGTGATGTGGTGCGATGCTATGTGATGTGATGTGATGTGGTGCGGTGCGGTGCTATGTGATGTGGTGCGGTGCGGTGCTATATGATGTGATGTGGTGCGATGCTATGTGATGTGATGTGATGTGATGTGATGTGATGTGGTGCGGTGCGATGCTATATGATGTGATGTGGTGCGGTGCGGTGCGTTGGGGTGGTTTTGCTGCATTCCAATTCACATCTGTTCGCTTTGCGCAATGTATGTACACAGATGCTCACTGCCTCATATCAAAGTTGCAGGTGTGTGTGTGTGTGTGTGTGTGTGTGTGTGTGTGTGTGTGTGTGTGTGTGTGTGTGTGTGTGTGTGTGTGTGTGTGTGTGTGTGTATGTGTGTGTGTGTGTGTGTGTGTGTGTGTGTGTGTGTTCATAATGCACATGCATGTGTGATAAATAAGTAGATGCGCACACATACTGTGAAATGAAAGCACGCACACACACACACACACACACACACACACACACACACACACACACACACACACACACACACACACACACACACACACACACACACACACACACACACACACACACTACATAGCTCTACTTCCCCCCTAATCATTCACCAAATACAGAGCATAAACTCACCTGTTTCAGCTTGTCACTCATACCAGCTGCCAGCATATCTCCCTTCTGGTCAGCCATTTACTTTCATCATCTTCTCCTCTCTTCTCTTCTCTCTTCTCTTCTCCTCACTTCTCTTCTCTTCTTTTCTCTTCTCTTCTCTTCTCTTCTCTTCTCTTCTCTTCTCTTCTCTTCTCTTCTCTTCTCTTCTCTTCTCTTCTCTTGTCTTCTCTTCTCTTCTTTTCTCTTCTCTTCTCTTCTCTTGTCTTCTCTTCTCTTCACCTCTCTTCTCTTCTCTTCTCTTCTCTTCTCTTCTCTTCTCTTCTCTTCTCTTCTCTTCTCCTCTCTTCTCTCTCTCCTCTCTTCTCTTCTCTTCTCTTGTCTTGTCTTGTCTTGTCTTGTCTTGTCTTCTCTTCTCTTCTCTTCTCCTCTCTCTCTTCTCTCTTCTCTTCTTCTTCTCTTCTCTTCTCTTCTCTTCTCTTCTCTTCTCTTCTCTTCTCTTCTCTTCTCTTCTCTTCTCTTCTCTTCTCCTCTCTTCTCTTCTTCTCTTCTCTTCTCTTCTCTTCTCTTCTCTTCTCTTCTCTTCTCTTCTCTTCTCTTCTCTTCTCCTCTCCTCTCCTCTCCTCTCTTCTCTCCTCTCCTCTTCTTCTCTTCTCTTCTCTTCTCTTCTCTTCTCTTCTCTTGTCTTGTCTTGTCTTGTCTTGTCTTGTCTTGTCTTGTCTTGTCTTCTCTTCTCTTCTCTTCTCTTCTCTTCTCTTCTCTTCTCTTTTCTTTTCCTCTTCTCTTCTCTTCTCTTCTCTTCTCTTCTCTTCTCTTCTCTTCTCTTGTCTTGTCTTGTCTTGTCTTCTCTTCCCTTCTCTTCTCTTCTCTTCTCTTGTCTTCTCTTCTCTTCTCTTCTCTTCTCTTCTCTTCTCCTCTTTCCTCTCCTCTCCTCTCCTCTTCTCTTCTCTTCTCTTCTCTTCTCTTCTCTTCTCTTCTCTTCTCTTCTCTTCTCGCACCCCCTAAACCCTCTGGTTTCTTTCCTCTGTTCTTTCTTTTCCTCTTCTCCCTCTCCTCACCTCTGCTGTCCACTTCACTCCTCTCCCCCGCCTGCTTGTCCCCCTCTCCTTTCTTCCCCTATCACTTCTTTTCCAATCCTCCTCACTCACCACTCTCTATGGATGGCTCTGGTTTCTCTGTTCCCTTCAAAGGTGTCGTCAGGCTTGCTCTGCAACAGAGCGCCACTTAACCCTGACAGGCCGGGTGGCTGCTAGTGGACACCTGGTGTGTTACTAAGAGTTGACTTGCTGGCTCCCTTGGGGTCCGCTGCGGAGTAGTTGACTTGCTCGCTCCCTTGGGGTCCGCTGCGGAGTAGCAGCACTCTTGGCAAAGGCACATACAGAGCCTCTCTGCCTGTCAGCCTGCCAATGGCAGCCTTAAAGCCCTCCAGCCTTCCAGCTGTCTGCAGATCTGACTTGCTGTGTCTCTGTCTGCCTGTCTACCTGCCTGTCTGCCTGCCTGTCTGTCTGTCTGTCTGTCTGTCTGTCTGTCTGTCTGTCTGTCTGTTTGTCTGTCTATCT